>NC_142795.1:72946069-73147932 GCF_049724085.1 Artemia sp. Qi Xiang Cuo | reverse complement strand
TCACACTTATACGGTTTCTCACCTGTATGCACTCTTTGGTGCCGGTTCAAATGTGATGCATTTGGAAAAGGTCTTATCAAATACGTCACATTTATATGTCTTTTTCTTTTTATGAGTTCTTTGATATCTTCTTCATTTTTCAAACTTTTTGCTTTGAAGGTGACTCTTCAAACCTATTTTCTGATACTCTAAGCCTTTTCTTTCAAACTTTGATGCAAACAAAATCATAAAACTGCTTTCGGATGGACTCTTTGAAACGACTAGCGACGTATTTCCCGTTAGGTGAAATCTAAAGACGTTTTGTGAAAACCGACCTAAAAGATTAAAAGTCTATAGAGTTAAGCGAATCACAAATGAAATTAAAACTCTTAAAACTGAAAAAAATACATATATTTAAAAACTTTTTTAAAGTCTACAGAGTTAAATAGAGAAAAAAAAAGTGGAATATCCTTCAATATGACAGCTAATTCTATTTCCGATCCCTCTTCTCTCTCTCATGGTGATACTTATATTATCCTTCAAAATTAGTTATTTTTATGCAACGAAAGAGCGAAAATGAAACCTTTAAAGATAAAATACTTTGACTTTGTGTAAATCAAACTACAATTGATGGAGAGTAAATATTTCTGAACATATAAGGAATTATTGTTACAAAAAGAGAGAGAGAGAGAGAGAGAGAGAGCTAAAAGAATGTGAATAATATTTTAAAGTTTGAAATTTTGAGGTAGTCCAAAGGCAGTGGATTAAAAAAATAAAAAGTAAGGCAATGTTTACTCATGTCTTACAAATAACTATTCAAAGAGGGACACATGCTTTCAATAGACAATGAAAAACAATAAAACAAATTTCGGATATTTCGGTCGCACATAGTGACAACGTTATCAGCAATTGGATACATTTGCATCGTTTAAAGAAAACACTTCGTAACAAAGTCAGGCTGGAGTAACTTACGAGCAGATTTCTTTGCTGTGCTAAGCTTTTTTTTTTTATAGAGACATGAACCTATTTTAGGTTCAAAATTTCTATTGAACTGTGAACAATAAATGCGCTGTTTAAGTTCACTGTTCATCGGCTATAAGCAAATTGTTAATAGAACAATATTTAGGCTGTGACTGAAAACTGGTCACAGGCAACTGATAACTGGTGATTGGAAACAGAACACTTAAGAGCTCATCATCGTGTATTTACATGCAGAAAACACGTTTGTTTCGTATAAATTTTTTGGCTAGGCTCTGATTGTTCGTTTCGATTTTTTTTTGTCATTGGTTTTCCTTTTTATTAAAAGAATTAATTTCTATGGGGAAAACATGACTTTTGTCTTTTTTTTTAATCCAATGAGACTCGCTAATTTCTTCAAGCTAAATATTTAAAACAACATACAAAAAAAACTAAACTTTTTCAAGCGAAATATTTTGAATAAATCTTTGCTAAACAGACAAAAACTTTTGATCTCATCTGAAGAAAATGAATTCAGTATTTTTGTTTGAATCTAGTGTTTTCAGCAAATTAATATCATACATAATAAATTTCTGGTAGGCAGTCCAGATAATGGCAGTAGATTTTCTGCTTCTTTCAAATTCACCCTGGAATCAAAATAATATAAAGATTTATTTCTTTATCTCTTAATTTAAATAGAAATATACACAATAAATATGGATTATAAAATTGATATACGGATATAGTTTTAAGGCTTATAATGAAGCTTTTTGAAAACAATAAAACTTGCCAAACAATTTTGTGAAAGTTTAAAAATGTTCATTAAAGACTGGAAAAGAGGTTTGGACAACACCTGCACATTGGAAAAGGATAAAAAAAAAGTTCCATCTTAAGATTTAAGTCTCTTTCTCCATTTTTTGTCCAATAAAATAATATCCAATACATATCAATCAACAAAAATACAAAGTTTCAGATATACCTTCATTGTTAGAACATTTGGGTTGCAGTTCCTGGGTGTTGTCTTCAAATTTACATGGTCCTGAAATACTAGGTAAACTCAGCAAGGGAACATCTTCACGTTTTGGTGAGAAAAGATGGTTTGGAACATGAAAGGGCTTTTCAAGGTCACATGGTAAAGCGACTTCAAATTCTAAAAGAAAATTTAAATTAAACAGACATATAGAAATTTTCATTGTAAAACTTACTAAACAAATGCGACTGCTCTTTCTTTTTAGTTATTTTTTTAGCTTTTAGTTATCTTTTTAGCTTTTTCTTTTAGACATTATATACATACATAAAATTAAATGTATAGGCTATACAGGTTTTTTCTCAAATCGTTTTTAATCTACTTTCTATGAAGCAAATTAAAACCTGAAACATACAACTAAATTCATTAACATAGAACAAACAAAAAACTTAAATTATTAAAAAAAATACATAACATAGAACTAATAGCTGGATAAGTGTAAATTTAGGATATTGTACTCAATAAAAAAAAAATATTGAATAAAAATATATAATCAAAAAAAAATTTTTTACAGCTTCTCAAATTGCCTCTCAATTACTTGGACTATCCGTCTTGGCTTTTCTCTTTCTACAATTAGCCACGTCTTGATGCAACCTACTACAAAATACTTGATTTTCAATTCAATTCATTAAAAACTACAAAAATGGTTTGGCAAACACCTGAACATTGGAAAAAGATAAAACAAATGTTCCATTTTAATATTAAGTCTCTTTGTCCTGTTTTTGTCAAATAAAATAATATTCAATACATTTCATTCCACAACAAAAAAAATCAGATGTACCTCCATTTTTAAAACATTTGGGTTGCAATTCCTGGGTATCATATTCAAATTTACATAGTTCTGAATTGCCAGGTAAATTTAGGAAGGGAACATCTTCACGTTTTGGTGAAAAAATATGGCTTGAAACATAAAAGGGCTTCTCAAGGTCACATGGTAAAGCGTCTTCAAATTCTAAAACAAATTTTAAATTCAACAAAGCTTACTAAACAAATGCTACTGCTTTTTCTTTTTAGTTACTTGTAAAAATGTAAATATACAGACATAATATACATACATAAAATTAAATGTGTAGGCTATACACCAGCCTGAAGTATTAGCCGATCACCCATCGCCCTTGCCATTAGCCGATGTTCAGTGTTTATAAATTTTGGGGAGAACTTATCTCATCGATTGCCCAATCTCTCGAATTGATTAGTGGTGCCAAATTTGGTCTCCTTTAGCCTAAAGCACTATTAAAAATACTTTAACAAAATTGACTCGAAGCAGCGAAGATTCTAAGGGGTCAGACTATACTTTTTGGGACTAAACCTTATCTGCTTGATTAATAGCTCATTTTAAAGCCCATTTTTCGCTGATTCATAATATATACGTCTTATCGCCTTTGAAATTCATGAATTCCATTTAGTTACCAAATAAAGTTTTTTTCTAAAAAATTCGAAATCCTTGTCTTACAAAAAAGCGGGCGATGGCCTTGCTTTGGCTTATTATGTCCTATACAGTGTTTTTATGAAGTGAAAAAACAATTTGCCATTCCATTAGCATAACATTCAATATTTCCTTCATTGCTATAAATCTTTGTGACTTTTTAATTTAACCAGGGTGATTTTCTTATCGCCCTTGTCTTAATATTCCAGCCATAAGGTCAAAGAATGAGAAAAAGGTTCCTATTCTTCTCAAAACATGGAGCGCTATCATCAGAAAGATGAGACGTTTCAAATGAGCTGTCACTCGTCACAAATCGGAGCAAAATCACAATTGACTCACAGCAGAGGAGATTCTAAGGGGTTAGACACTACTTTTTAGGAATTAACCTTATCTGCTTGACTAGTAGCTCATTTTAAAGCCCCTTTTTGCTGATTAATAATATATACGTCGTTGTAAGACAAGGGTTTTGAATTTCTTAAAAAAATTTATTTGGGAACTAAATTGAAATCAAGATTTTTAAACGCGGTAAGACGTATATATTATGAATCAGAGAAAAATGGGCTTTAAAATGAGCTACTAGTCAAGCATAAAAGGTTTATTCACAAAAAGGAGTGTCTGACCCCTTAGAATCTCCTTTGCTGTGAGTTAATTTTGATTGTGCTCCGATTTGTGGAGAGTGACAGCTCATTTGAAACATTTCATCCGTCTGATGATAGCACTCCACGTTTTGAGAAGAATATGATCTTTATCTAATTTTTTAACCATATGGCTGGAATGTTAAGACTAGGGCGATAAGAAAATTGCCCTGGTTAAATGGAAAAGTCACAAAGAGTTGTAGCAATGACGGAAATGTTGAATGTTATGGTAATGTTATTTTAAATTGTTTTTCACTTCATAATAACACTGCATATATCATAATAATCCAAAGCAAGGCAAAGCAACGCCATCACCCGCTTTTTTGTAAGACAAGGATTTTGAATTTCTTAAAAAAACTTTATTTGGGAACTAAACTGAATTCAAGATTTTTAAACGCGGTAAGACGTAAATATTATGAATCAGCGAAAGATGGGCTTTAAAATGAGCTACTAATCAAGCAGATAAGGTTTAGTCCCAAAAAGTAGTGTCTGACCCCTTAAAATCTCCTCTGCTGTGAGTCAATTGTGATTGTGCTCTGATTTGTGGCGAATGACAGCTTATTTGAAACGTCTCTTCCATCCGATGATAGCACTCCACGTTTTGAGAAGAATAGGAACCTTTTTTCTCTTTCTTTGACCTACTGGCTGGAATTTTAAGACTAGGGCGATAAGAAAATCGCCCGGGTTAAATGAAAAAGTCACAAAGAGGTTTAGCAATGAAGGAAATATTGAATATTATGGTAAATTAAGGTATTGTTTCTCACTTCATAAAAACACTGTATAGGACATAGTAAGCCAAAGCAAGGCAAAGCAACGCCGTAGCCCGCTTTTTTGTAAGACAAGGATTTTGAATTTCATAAAAAAAACTTTATTTGGGAACTAAATTGAATTCAAGACTTTTAAACGCGGTAAGACGTATATATGATGAATTAGCGAAAAATGGGCTTTAAAATTAGCTACTAGTCAAGCAGATAAGGTTTAAACCCGAAAAGTAGTGTCTAACCCCTTAGCATCTCCTCTGCTGTGAGTCAAATGTGATTGTCCTCTTATTTGTGCTGAGTGACAGCTCATTTGAAGCGTCTCATCCATCCAATGATAGCACTCTCCGTTTTGAAAATCATACGAACATTTTTCTCATTCTTTGGCTTTATGGCTGGAACTTTAAGACAAGGGCAATAAGAATATAACCCGAGATAAATGGAAAAGTCACAAAGAGGTGTAGCATTGACGAAAATGTTAAAAATTATCGTGAATTTTTTTTCACTGCAAAAAAACAATTCTTATATCATTCTAAGCCTAAGCAAGTTAAAGCCACGCCATCGCTTGCTTTTGTGTAAGACAAGGATTTTGAATTTCTTAAAAAAAACTTGATGTGGGATCCAAATTGAATTCAAGATTTTTAGACGCGGCAGGAGGTATATATGATGAATCAACGAAAAATGGGTTAGAAACTTAACAACTAGTCAAACAGCTCAGATTCAGTCCCAAAAAGGAGTGTCTGACCCCTTAGAATCTTCGCTGCTTTGAGTCAATTGTGATTGTGCTCCGATTTGTGGCAAGTGACAGCTCATTTGAAACGTCTCATCCGCCTGATGATAGCACATCTACGCTTTGAGAAGAATCTCAAATATAGATCCTCTCCTTCAGTCTTAGATTCTAAATCAGGTGACCGTGCCTGCTTCAAAGCCTCCCCCCCCAAAACGAAAGTTTTGGATACGTTTTGGGTAAACACTGGCTCCCAGGGTAAAGACGTCATGAATACAAGATTTCTCTAAGATTTGAAATCTGAAATAAACAATAGGATATTGATTCTACTTTGGCCCTCCTCATTGTTAATTATTTGAAAAAAACTACGTTTTCTAAAGAGTTAAAGAGGCTGAGTCACAAGTTCGAACCTTAAAACGTACAGGGATTAGAAGGTACAGTTGGGGGGCTGCCGCCCCAAACCCCCGCTTTCGCAGCCTTTAAATAAAAAAAAATTTTAAACTGAAAGTAAGGAGCGACATTAAAACTTAAAACGAACAGAAATTATTCCGTATATGAAAGGGGCTGTGCCCTCCTCAACGTCTCGCTCTTTACGCTAAAGTTTGACTTTCTCACAACTCTTTTTTTTAAACAATAAAAACTTTAGCGTAAAGAGCGAGGCGTTGAGGAGGGCACAGCCCCTTTCATATACGGAATAATTTCTGTTCGTTTTAAGTTTTAATGTCGCTCCTTACTTCCAGTTTAAAAATTTGTTTTATTTAAAGGCTGCAAAAGCGGGGGTTTGGGGGGTGGCAGCCCCAACTGTACCTTCTAATCCCTGTACGTTTTAAGGTTCGAACTTGTGACTCAGCCTCTTTAACTCTTTAGAAAACGTAGTTTTTTTCAAATAATTTCTGCACGTTTTTGTATAGTATATTACCTATTATTGGTTGACTAACTTTTAGATGAGTGTGTATTATTCTTTTTTTTCTCGACAGGGTGTTTCAAGGGTCGACCTTGTAACTCAGCCTCTTTAAATCTTTAGAAAATGTACTTTTTTTCAAAAAATTTAAAAAAGAAACTGAGTTTCTTTTTTAAACTTTAAATTCAGTATATAAAAAATTTCCTCTGGCGGTGAATCGAACCCGGTTTTTCCGCCTGATAGTCAGGAGTATCGACCGCTGCACCAAAGACACACAATTGTAATTGTTTTTTAGTAATTGGAATCTATATTTGAGGCAAGCAAATCCCCACAAAAATTGATGTCTGGTTTTTAGAAAACAGAAAAGAAGTAATCAGATTAAGCTGAAATTCCGAGGATAAGCTCCAAGGCCCCAGGAAATGTTATCCTGTAAATTTCAGTCCGATCAGACAACATTAAAGGGGGGCTGTGGTGGGAAAATTTAACATGGGCTATTATAGGTAAACGAGGTTTTCCGTAAATGTAAATTCGGGGGATAATTTTTTCGGTCTGAAAATATCAAAAGGCCCTAACAGGTCGAATTCTGCTTCGAATGAGTCCTCATTCACCCGGATCAGTTGCCAACTGTGGCCTATAGGCGTCTATAAAAAAAAGAGAAATGAACTTTAAGTGGCTATATTTGGTTTTTGGAAAACAGGGAAGGAGTAATCGGATGGAGCTGAAATTTAGAGGATAAGCTCCCGGGCCCTAGGAAAGCTTAACCTCTAAATTTCAGCCCAATCGGACAACGTTAAAGGGGGCTGTGGTCGAAGGGTCGAAACTTCCGGCCCACTTTTACCCATGAAGATAAAGTCGGAGGGGAGTGAAATTTTGCACGTTTCTTAGTTTGAGCTTGGGCTACAAAATGCAATTACCGCTGTCTCTCTGCGACCGCTAGGACCGGAAATCGCTTAACATTGTGGTGGGTCGCCTCTTTATAGAGGCACAAGTGTGCCTCCTTGAAAATCCAGATCATGTAGTTCTTTTTGATGAGGCAACTTAAATATATGAAGGAAATGGCTTTCCACATTCTTATAGGAAGGCAATGGAACAGTCTTTCTTCTGCTCACTTAAAGATAATTCAAAAGTTTAGTTTTTCCTTCTTTTTTTTAGCACTGAAGACGGCTGAGCGGAAGTCCCTGATGAAATATTTGCTTCTGTAATTTTTGCTCCTTTGCTGTCCACTGGCTCACATTTTTCTCGGCTATTTAATATTATTATTTTTTCTTGTTTATCATTAGTTAGTCCTGCTTGTGGCCCTTTCTGTGTTCAACAGTTCACATAACTAATGTAATTTCATTTCAGCTAATATTTCACATTTTAAAATTATTATTACCTCTACTATATTACACTTTATCGTTCTGATAACAAGAGACCTAGGTCAGACAGGCGGCTTTTTAAACCGGGGAACAGCTATAGCCTACACAAAACAAAACTATATTCAATCCTTTTTCTTCCAGCCTCTTCGCGCTTTTGGGCTCTAAAAATTGCAAGGCGTCGTAAAATATGTCAGTAAAATATGTAGGCCTAAGATACTGATAAAATACGTAAAATACCGGTAAAATAGGTGAAATACGTAAATTACGTAAATTATGTAAAATAGATAAAATACTGATTTTACGGGGGTTAGTAAAATTTTACGGGGGGGTAAGTTTCATCAAGTTTAATCTTACCTATCAAAAGTTACGCGCCTGAGAAAATTTGGCTGATTTTCGAAAGGGGGGTTAGTACCCAATTTTACCGTGACCAATTTTACCAGTTGCAACACTAACGTTTACAATAATTTAAAACCATCTTAATATGCAGAAATTTTTATTGACAAATAGAAAACTGTATAAAAACGTCTGCGAGAATACATTGAAAACGAAAAATCCAAAGACAAGTCTTTCAGTTCAAAAAGTGTTCTTGAGGATTTTCAGCCAAAGTTTTTATTGAAAGCAAAAAATCCAAAGACAGGTCTTTTAGTTGAAAAAGGGTTCTTGAGAATTTTCAGTCAAAATTATGAAAAAAGAAAGTATAAAGAAGCCACTTTCGAATATAGAATCTCAATATTGCGATCTAGTTAGTTCAGAAAAAAAAAGAAAACTAAAATCTAGCAGCCAAATATATAAAATACTAAAAAAAATAAATACAAGTTGAGTGACAAAAAGTTTTTCTGTTTGAGATTATAAAAAAAAAAACATTATAACTGAAGACAAAAGTAGTAAGTCTAATAAATAAATTTGCACATCAGAGTCTAGCTACTAAAATGATTATCTTGCAAAGGTTTTCTGGCTAATATAACTTGAGTATATCAATAATCTACTACATTATCTTTAAATTTCGTCCTGTTTTTATAAACATTGTGGTGTCAATTCATAAAAATTTTGGGGAGGGGAACAAGTTTGTTGCTTTTCTGTTTTTTCAATGAAAATGTCCTCAAAAAGGGCATTTTTTAAAAATCTAGGAGGGAAAAAATCTAGTAGGCAAATGCTCCCCCAAAAGTGACGCCACTATTGAACATTAAGTACGCAGCGGGAGTGGCGTTTAAAAAAAAAACAATTACAAATTTGAGAATTTTTATGATGAGCCACATAAAATAATAAAAGCGACCAAAAGCAAAATATAAATACTAGAGTTAGGTGATCAGTAGGCTAAACATTTATAAAAATGACCCAATGCCTATGGATTGACGAAAACAGAACAAAAAACATGATAAAACATTCACTGGACTGAAAAAATCAGTAATTGTCAATGAAAAATACAGGAAGACTTAAAATTTTTGGTGATATTTTCGGAGGAGAGGTGGACTGTGTCAGTAGGCTCTCTTAAATCCGGATAGTATAACGAAACCCCTATACAAAGCATACAAATTGACCTGTGATTTGTATAACCAATAATGGATTTCTGCTTTTAAATAAATTCTGCCATAGGTGGGAGTTGGAGCTACGGACCCAACAAACTAAGCAACGATGTAAAAGGCAGCCGTTATAGTGGTTGTCAGA
Source organism: Artemia sp. Qi Xiang Cuo (assembly GCF_049724085.1). NCBI lineage: Eukaryota > Metazoa > Arthropoda > Branchiopoda > Anostraca > Artemiidae > Artemia > Artemia sp. Qi Xiang Cuo. Next base: position 73,138,499 of record NC_142795.1, on the reverse strand, counting down.
CCATCATGACTAGACTATAAGAGGCTGTGAGTTTGACTCCTTTCGGTAGCAACTGTTTCTGAAAGTTTACAATTATCAGCAATAAAAAAACTTAAATGATTTTAAGAACAGTATTAGAAACCCAACACATTGTTAGACTACTAGAACCCTACATACTATATTAACCACCGTTCACCTTAATTTCGGTCTGTTTCATGCTCCTGCCATGGCCACTTTACCAGGTTTTCGAACAACAAAAACTTCTCTCCTAAATAACAATAAGGTATGTACCTATATCAATTCTAGTCCATTTGGACGAAACAATGATTTAAGATTATTAATTTAATAGTGATGTGCTCAAGGGAAGATTATGAAATCTTGACAATATTAACGTGACAGAAAAAAATTCCTTCCGCCCCTAGAATACAGGCACGTACAGACGTCCTTTGAGCCCCTCCCTTCTAAACTGTGCAATTCTCCAGCTCCTTGGGGGAGCTGTAAACGTGGTGAAAACAGAGGGGGGGGTATAGTTACTACCACAACCTAATTTATTTAATTCTTAATTTTATATTCTTCTTCTCCCTAGAGAACATACTAGTAGCTGTTTTAAATATCAATTCTTTTTATACTTTATTTTGGCCTATATATAAAAAAACTTCAACTTCTAAACTTATTACGTTCCTTCAGTGCACAAAATTTATTAATATTCTTTCTTTTTAGATTTGCCATTTCTGTTTCTCATTTTAAACAGCAAATTCTGTTAGGCTATCCTTATTCGTTAAATTTTATCAAAACATTTTTAGATTTGATCAGAACACTAAAATCAAAACATTTCAAAAAAATACAAGTTATTTTTTCTAATCATAAGTTTATTTTTTTAATACACAAACAAATAAATAAATTAAACAACACTTTCACGCTGGAGAAAACCTAAGAAGGTTTGCGATCGCGCGAAAGTCCACGTAAATACTTACCTATTAACTCAACTATTTAATTAAAACAATTATAAATAAACCACAAATTGATAAAGTGTAGCCTATATATATGAAAAAAAAATATAGATAAATAAATAAATAACTGAATCAAAAATAATAATAGATAAATAAAATATAAAAGAAAAATAATAATAACAAAACCATGCGCCATCACTCTTAATGCTCAACTCCCTCTTTCCTCCCCCACCCTGCCCTTCTAACCTTACCTTAGCACCTACCCACCCTTACCTCTCCAACTCCTCTACAAGAAAGCCGATTATAAGAATAACCGACTATTGCCTAAAAATAAGTCTCACTCTATCGCGTTTACTGATGCCTCTCGTTCTCGTTTATAAATATTTAAGAAGCCTAAAGTTAAAATTGTTTGGTTACGCATATGAAAGTCACGCAATATCTGCTGAGGCTCCATTGCTCAATTAAGAGGAAGTTCCGCTTTGGAGGCCTCAGTCAGACTTTGAGACGGTGCTTTTCTTCCCACCAAACTTGAAGGAGCCCTCATCGTCTGGGAGCCCCCCAGGAGCCCCCCAAAATTGAAGTAGAGAAACGCATAGATCTGCTTTTGTAATTTCATATATGCGTTATTTGAAATTCCAGCTAATTTTAGCGGCTACACACCCTTCTAGACATTATTCCTAGCTATATAAATAACGCCGAACCCTTATGGAAGCTTCAAGACTGGCATCCCCCAGTTCCAAGGCCGTATCCATATTTTTTTTTTTTTTTGGGGGGGGGGGGTAATCAAATATTTTTTTCGGAGGGGGGGCGGTACACAAAAAAAACTTTAAAACGGATAAAAAATTTGTTTATATACATTTTTTTTATATTTTTGCAAGTCTGACAGACATTTCGGGGGGGGGGGATTCAAAACCCCTACCCCCCGGGTTACGGCCTTGCCTAGTTCTGATTCAGAAAAGTTCAAGCATAGTCTGATTGTCACGTTCTTGATGTGTTGCTTTGTGGGCTAACCAAAAAATATTAATCTTAACTTGAAGATGTGTAATGATTTTTCCCACATATAATAAAGTATTACCAAGGCTCCCATCCCATTGTTTTCAGTAACTGGTCATTACAGAACATAAATTGAAAATATCCTGAGATGTTTTATTTCATCTCTATCGGTCAGCTGATCGACACTTAAGAACATGTATCTAATGATAATTACATGGTTAGTTCATTGATACGGTAGTCAAACTAGCCATGTTTTAAATCAAGTATTATGTGCTGAAATTCTCCAAAAGGAGATCAGATCTTGTAACCTGAACCTCCTCTTTCGAGTTTTCGCTTAGTTTATATTACGGAATACAGGTAGCATAAATAAAATTGCCTTGTAAATTTTGGTGAATGATTAGGCTGATACAAATCACTAAAACTACGACTATTGTTTTTTGTGCTTGCATTAGCTTTGTATTTAACCTTATGCAATACTAATAAGTCATTCCACACAACTATCCCTCCCCAAGACTCAATCCAGAGATGAGTTGTAAAAAGTAGGAATGATTGACTGTTGATCTAAACGCTCCGTGGTAACGAACTCTAAGCACAGAGCAAATTGTACCAGTTGTGACCGAAATCTAAAAAAGGAATTTGATTATAATATGCATACGTCGATATACGTTTGATATACGTCAAACGAATTTACTTTGCTTGGTGGATCCAAATATGTAAGATTCATTAAGTTAAAAATCACCCATCTTTAACCTCATCTAATAATAACAAATCATGTTTTTCTCAGTACTTTGAACCACTTCCAACTATGCATATACGTAGGGAGGGGAAGGTTCCTCTGGGCTCATCCCCCTCCTCCGAAATATAAAATTTACTGAATTCCTTGGAACTTCATATTCACACCATCAAATAATTTGGTTTCATGGGAGGCCCCTGGGTTTGCGTACAAGGTCTTGATACATAATGACCCCAATTTTAGTTTCTTCTCATACTACCAAATTCTTTTTTTCTTTCAAAGATATAAATTCAAAATACCAAGGAGATTATCTATACTGGCCCCTCCCTGAAAAAAAAAGCTCTGCACAATCCCAAATGGGTCTTCGATGGTTTCCAAAATGAATCTCCAAGTTTCATTTGGTGTTTTAACTGCAGCTGTGGTTGTTATAGATATACCTAAATTTCAAGTGTCATTTTCTCATCTCAGGCCGCAGGGAATTTGATAAATAAACTAGTTCAGACACGTACACGGGCTTTTGACCCCCCTCCCCAAAAACGTGATTTTCTGTCTTTAGCAGTACAAAACACGAACGAAAACCCATTAGCATAATCAGAAGAAGGCTAAGACCCATTAGGAAGACCGAGCCTCTGCCCTCTAGGCAATTTCTAGATCAATTTGAAATATCCGCCTTAAAATTGGTACAATCCCCCAGATTTATTAGTTCTTTCACTAATTGATAAGGTAAATTATATTAATTATGGGGGAGGGGTTAAGAGCAACATTTCAGTATTTCTGGTCGGTCGGTCGGTAAAAGATAATCAATAAAATTGCGGAGCGAACCGCAATGCTTCTATCGATTTTTCCTTAATTTCAAAAATTTTCTAAAAATGTCAATATAATTCCAATATCTATCTCTCTGCATGCATTTTCTAACCTGCTCTTAAAAATTGTCCATCTAACTATGAACCTACAAGCCAAATGCATTTATGAATTATAAGCCAGCTTCTTATAAAAGCACTATTAAAAAATAGATGGCAGTTGCGTAACAAAAAAAAAGAAGATTTTCATATAATAACAATTAAAATTCCTTTTCTGGGTAGATACAGAAAAAGTTCGAGAAGAGAAGAGGTTAGAGGTAACATTTGTACCGAAATTCTGCTTCAAAATATTCTAGTAAAATGCATCTTAGGGGAAAATTGAAAATTGGCTCAAACTTTGGACAAAAGAGTGCTAAAAACAATAAAATTGCTCTCTCGCTCTACATTTTGAAAAATCAATTTGAACACCCCCTCCAATATTTCTGTGAGTTGATACACAACTGATGTGTAGGCTATCCCAGTTAAGGCTACACAAATATCCTAAGTCTGAAATTGCAAGTAGTGTACCGTAGGGGTTCTGCACCGTCCCTTGCAGGTATAGACAAGTTACAATTTGAATGAATTTGCTGATAAATTAAACTAAAAGAAAAAAAAAAATCAGAGCTTGAAGTTGCATGTCGAAGTTTGAATTTTGTCCCATTTTTAAAGAATGACTCCTGAAACACAAGGGCGGTTTAATTAGAACAATAAGACGCTTTTTCGAAAGTACTAAAAAACATAGCGTAAAGAGCGAGGTGCTGAGGAAGGGGCAACTCCCTTCATATACGTAATAATTTCTGTCCGTTTTAAGTTTTAGTGTTGCTCTTCACTCTCAGTTAAAAAAAAATGTTTTTTATATTTAATTTCTGATCGTTTTTTAAATAATGCCAGGAAATCTGGCTCCAACTCCACGGAGAAACCCCCTCCACAAGGAAATATCTTCTAGAAAAATCAATCCCGTTGAAAATTTACCCCGAACAATTACTCTTAACCACTCCTTACGTAAAATCGAGACGGAAAAGAGAAAGCAAAACATATAAAAAGAACTTTGTATAAGAATTCTGGCAAATTCCCCAGTGTGCAATTTCCCCTGACAAGCTCACTCCCTCGAAACTTCCCTCCCCATGGAAAAACCCCAGGAGAAAATGTGCCCCCCCCCGGCCGAAAATGTATGCATACATCCCAATAACAAATACTATGAGTAAACAATGTGCAAATTTTATAACTTAAAGACTTTTCCCATGGAGCTGTGGGGCGGCATGTTATACCCGAAGGCATAGTTATTGAGCCAACTATGATGAACAAAATGGCTATCTCAAAATTTTGATCAGACGATTTTGGGAAAAAAGGGGCAGGTGAGGGGGCCTAGATGACCTCCAATTTTTTTGGCCACTTAAAAGGGGCACAAGAACTTTTAATTTCTGTTAGAATGAGCCCTTTCCCGATATTCTAGGACTAGTGGGTCAATACGATGACCCCTAGGGAAAACATACAAAAAAAACAATAAAAACGCATCCGTGATCTTTCTTCTGGCAAGAAATACAAAATTCCACACTTTTACAGATAGGAGCTTGAAACTTCTACAACAGGGCTCTCGAATACGCTGAACCTGATGGTGTGAGTATCATTATGATTTATTGACTTTTAAGGGGAGTGTTTTCCCCTTTTTTCGGAAATCAGGAAAATTTTCTCAGGCTCGCAACGTTTGATTAAGGAAGACTGTATTTAACGAAATTTATATATTTTAAATCAACATAAAAAGCCGATTCTTTGGATAAATCTGTTGGTATTAAAATTCCGTATTTTAGAGTTTCAGTTATTATTGAGCTGAGTCACTCCTTACTTACAGTTCGTTACCAAGAACTGTTTGATTGCGTTAGTTATCGAGCTAGAACTGTATGTTTATTAAATAAAAAAAAAAGTTTATTTAACTGAAAGTAAGGAGCGACATTAAAACTTAAAACGAACAGAAATTATTCCTTATATGAAAGGGGCTGTCCCCTACTCAACATCCTGCTCTTTATGCTAAAGTTTTTATTGTTTTAACAAATACAGCTGTAAGAAAGAGTCAAAATTTAGCGTAAAGAGTGAGGTGTTGAGGAGGGGACAGGCCCTTTCATATATTAAATAGTTTCTGTTCGTTTTAAGTTTTAATGCCGCTCCTTACTTTCAGTTAAAAAAGACTTTTTTTTATTTAATTCCTGAAGATTTTTGAACTAATGCAGGTTTTGATTTTGGCTTACCGTACATGAATAATTAAAAGTCACTCCTTACTTACAGTTCGTTACCACGAACTGTTTGATAGCGTTAGTTATCGAGCTGGAACTCTATGTTTATTAAATAAATAAAAAAAACAAGTTTTTTTGACTGAAAGTAAGGAGCGACATTAAAACTTAAAAAGAACAGAAATTATTCCTTATATGAAAGGGGCTGTCCCCTACTCAACACCCCGCTCTTTATGCTAAAGTTTTTATTGTTTTAAAAAACACAGTTGTGAGAAAGAGTCAAACTTTAGCGTAAAGAATGAGGTGTTGAGGAGGGGACAGCCCCTTTCATATACGGAATAATTCCTGTTGGTTTTAAGTTTTAATGCCTCTCCTTATTTTCAGTTAAAAAAAGACTATTTTTTATTTAATTCCTGAAGGTTTTTGAACTAATGCAGGTTTTGATTTTGGCTTACCGTATATGAATAATTAAAACGAAATTTACACATTAATTTTATTGCTTTTTGGCTAAATGGCTTTCTCAAAATTTTTATTGGACGATTTTGAGAAAAAGGGGCGGAGGAGGGGGCCTAGTTGCCCTTCATTTTTTGGATACTTAAAAAGGGCACTAGAACTTTTAATTTTATTTATGACCGTTTTCATTAGTACTAAATATACGTAACTCACGAAGTCACTTACGTAACGAACTTCTATAATCGTACATTTTTATTACGTATATGAGTGGGTTCACCCCCTCTTCAATACCTTACTCTTTGCGCTAAAGTTCGAATTTTGTTACAATTCTTTAAGAATGACCTCTGAATCACAAAGGGTTTAATTAGAACAAATAGTTCTTATGAAAGTATTAAAAAAAACTTTAGCGTAAAGAGCGAGGAATTGACGAGGAAGCCAACCCCATCATTTGCGTATTAATTTTGGTTCGTTTCAAGTTTTAATGCTGCTCCTTACTTTCAGTTTAAAAATTGTTTTTTATTTAATTCTGATCGTTTTTCAAATAATGCTGGGAAATCCGGTGCCCTCTTCATGCAAAATTCCCTTTCCCCATGAAAAATTCCTCCTTGGAGAGATCCTCCCACGTAACTCCTCCCCCCACACGAAAAAATCCCCCCTGAAAACGTCTATATATTTCACAATAACCAATACTACATGTAAATAATGGGCAAAGTTCATAACTTGCAGCCCTTCCGCCGGGGACTGTGGGGGATTAAGGCATCCTCAAAAACATCGTTATTAGATTTTTCGAATATGTTGGACAAAATGGCTATATCAAAATTTTGATCCGGTAACTTTGGGGGAAAATGAGCGTGGGAGGGGGCGTAGTTGTCCTCCAATTTTTGGTCACTTAAAAAGGGCACTAGAACTTTTAATTTCCGCTTGAATGAGCCCTCTCGTGATATTCTAGGACCAATGGGTTGATATGATCACCCCTGGGAAAAAAAGAAAAAATAACCCGCATCCGTGATCTTTCAATTGGCAAAAAAATACAAAATTCCACATTTTTTTCAGATAGGAGCTTGAAACCTCTACAGTATGGTTATCTGATACTCTGAATCTGACGGTGTGATTTTAATTAAGATTATATGACTTTTAGGGGATTTTTCCCCCTTTTTTTGATAATAAGGCAAATTTTCTCAGGCTCGTAACTGTTGATGGGTAAGACTCAAATTGATGAAATTTATGTATTTGAAATCAGTATAAAAATCCAATTCTTTTCATGTATCTATTGGTATTGAAATTCCGTTTTTTAGAGTTTCGGTTATTATTGAGCTCCTTACTTACAGTTCGTTACCACGAACTGTTTGATAAGTCATCAATTTCTCGTAATTCTCCATTTTCTTTTTGTTTTCAAACTACCTTCCCCATCAAATATCTCCCCACCCTCGAAAAACATTTTATGTGTTTACTTCAATTGCGTTATTACTGAATAAGTCCTTTTAATATTAAAGCACCAGTTATCGAACCAGTACTGTTTGCTTACAAGTTATTAGTGAGAAACATGCGTGAGAACACCAGCCATCCCCACAAATTTCCATATTTTTTATTCCCGTAAATCCCTCTACTTTTCTTTCTTTTTTTCCCCTCTGAAACATCTCCCCCATCTTGAATACTTTTGTGTGTTTGTGCGTGACTCGCGTTTAGTAAAAAAAAAAGTTCGACCAAAAAAAATCGTCGAAATAGCAAGCTTTTTTTTCTTTTTCAAAAGTAAAAGTCTAGAGATGTTCTTATTAGATGTTCCTCATTTCCATTGAAAGTGAAGCCAAGATGCGTATAAATATGCTAAGCTACCACGTGTATCTTGAATATTTCATTAACTTCGATTTGTTTGTTTTCATTTTCCAACCAAACTCTACAATTCAAATTTCCATCGATTACCACAAATTTATACTTTCAAATTTTACGCCAAATGCCGTCACACCTCATCAAGAATGCCCGGGAAATACAAAATTGGGGGACCTATATGAATAAAACAGTACCTCATGAATATGTACTGTGGCTTCGTCATTGAATGAAATTGTTTTTCAACTTGACCACGTGGGTTTTGTTTTGAAATGGAAAAGAGAGAATCCAAATGCCCCTATTAGCCTATATGCTTGTTTAACTAGCCAAGATAGCCACTTTGAATTGCTGATTATTGATTTTACAATAGCTACCGAATTTCAGTTTCAGGATTGGAATTTTCAGGCCACACTAGCAGCAGCGAAGAAAATCTCAGCAAATCTGTTTCTGTGTTTTTGTAAAATCAGCGTAACTATTGTATTTATTTGAAAAAAAAAGAAAATTTAAAAATATTTATTTGAAAAATAGATCTTTTCGTGTTCTTGCTCGCTTATTTATGTTTTTAGTAGTAATATTTGCCTCTCATTATTTTGTAAACCAAATCTTGTGTGGCATTTGCTGTCTAATCATATTAGATGCTTTTAAAATAGCTACCGAATAGAATAGCTGTCGGGGGGGGGGGGGGGGGGGGTACGCCCCGACAAAAATCCTAGATGCACCTTGGTTGCATTTATTTGAAAAAAATTGCATTTTCTCCTGTGACCAATTTTTACTTACAAGTCTTTTCATGTTCTTGCTCGTTGGTAAGGGAATTAAGTTCTTGTGGGGGATTAAGGGAGGGAGGGAGTGACAACTGCAGCTAGCTCACCCACTACATAGATAAAATAAGAAAAACCACACATCTACACATGCCCAAAACTTTAGGGGGATGATGGGCAATTTCCACGGATATCTAAAGCTTGAAAAATGTTTTGTGGCACATAGGAAATCAGCAGACAATTTGCTTGAAGATGGAACCGTAATCCCTTAAAATACAAAATTTTTGTGCAAAACTCGTTTTCATAACCCTATAGAAAGCTAGAAATGCCGTCAATTCACAAAAATTTAGAGGGAGCAGAATGTATTTTTCAAAATCAAAGGGGAGGGGGGGGGGGCAAAATTGTCGTTTTTGTCAGTTTATTTAAGAGAAATCGGGCATATTTCAATGCCCCCTAAAAAGGTATTTGTCAAAATCTAGAAAAGAGGGTCAACAAATCTAGGGGGTTCACAACATTTCCCTTCCCCGTTCCCAAGAGACGCCACTGAAAGTAAGACTCTGAGAATCCAGAGCTGATCGCCATAGTTGCACTTCTTGGTCTTTGAGTCTCCAAGGAATTCGTTCAAAAATGATTCATGGTCATCTGGTCCGTTTGTATTTTCCCATGAGAAACCATTATCAACTTAATATAGATTCATTTACAGTTTTCATCTTCTGATTTATTTTAAACGATGATAATCTAAAGCTTTTGAACTTTTTGAATCCCTGGTAGATTGTTGAAAACTCATTTCCCTGGAAAATAAAGACCTTTTCAATTATACTTATTACGAATACTTTAACAATAAGAATATCTAATTTTAAAGTCGGCCCGGGTAGCCTCACAGATCCCACCTGTGAAAAGATCTGACCTGGGTGTCACAAGCTGATGTCTTCTCACTGATTAACAGAATATCATAGATTCACATATACAAAATCGGAATCATTTAAAGCTTATGACTTGCACTTAATAAAAGGGACAATGGAAATCCTTTTTATTTTTTTTAATTATTTCTCTAGTCGGTTAATGCCGGATATTGTTATGTTGTCTAAAAAAGCTGAATTCAAAACATGACTTTGATGTTTGTTTCAAAGCTACCATTACATTTCTAACAAAAAGGGATCTAATTAACGGCCTATTCAAATGGACGAAACAATATTGTTATTATTGTGCCTTTTCCGTTGGTCTATAGTCGGCATGGGCATATAAAAAGCCACACGTCGTAAATGTTGTTTTAACATATGATAAAAAGTGACATTTAGGCATCTAGCAAACTTCAAAAAAACATTAAGAGGGTACTATCAATATTCTTGAGGGGCATGCAGAATAATTTTTTCAATGTTGCCAGTTATATCTAAAAAAATTACCGCACGGAAATTTGTGTCATAAAAGATATAGAAAAAAAGGGATGCAGAAAAACATGTGTCTTCCCTGTGCAATAAAGTCAGATGGAATAAAACCTCTTTTTTTTAATTTTCTTGAGATGGGTTTTACAACATGTCAGTATGGTTTTATTATCCACATGCGGTTGTATCCTATATGCCTATGTCTTTGTGGGTAGATTTTAAGCGTAGCAAAAAATGGGTGTCCATGTAGTGGCTTTCAAGTATATCAGCGATGGAAACCAACGAAGCCAAAACATCATTGCAAAAATCACGCAAATTGACCAGAAGGGTGCAATAGCAAAAAGTGTTTTGCTACTTGTTCAATTGCAAAAAGCTGTATTGCAGATCATTGCAAAAAGTGGAATTGCAAGTAGCAATTGGCAATGATGGACAAGAAAAGGGTTCACTTGATTCAAGTGATCTCTAGCACTCCAAGGGCAAATATCCAGCATTTTTATCAGGGGGAGGGGCAATAGGGATCCATATCTGGATAGTCAAGGGGGCATGGGATATATACTAATTTTTATCCACATTATTGGGGGGGGGATAACTGCCCCCCCCCCCCAACGAATCCCCTGGTACTCCTTTTTGCACAAGATTAGAGTAAATAAGATGATTTGGCAGTTTCTTTTGCGTTTTATTGGTATTAATTTACTGCAGAAATTTGAGAAGTACACAATAGCTCCAATTGGAGGACAATTACCTCCCCCTAGTTTTTGAAAAAAAAAACAATTTTTGTATTTTCTTTAAAAACCAAAAATTCCCCCTCTCTCCTAAATTATTATGACTCGGCGATACTGGAGGCACATGTTTGGTGTCCACAGATAACCGATTACTGATCATGAACTTGTGAATGCTGGGATGAACACCATTGCTGCCAATTGGAGGGGGGCTGCCCGCCCTATATCTAAATCTTTTTGCCTCTTCTTCATTGATCTAGAAAAATGCCTTTGATTAATATTTTCATGGAAAATACCGTTTTTGCTATTGCCATTGAAAAAAATTACAAATTACCCCATCGATTTGAAATAATACACCCCCTCCCGTTATGTTTCACTTAATAGACGCCGCTGAAAAAGAGACTTTGTATCATTACTTTTGTTTGTCTAAACTTGACAAAAAATTGAAATGAAAAACAAATTGCAAGAATTCTCCAATTTTAGTACGTTTAACATTAATGCTATTTAGATCATGAAAGCGCGTCGTCACACAGTTGTAGCACATTTAAATAAGACAAAACAACATAAATTTGAATAAATTTGTTTTGAGGCTATTATTGTTTTTTCCTCCTTTTTCTTAATTTCAGGCCACAAATTGCAAGCTTCTGCCATACTTAGCAAGTGCCACATGAAATTCACGATTTTTAAGAGGGCCATTCCTTTATTTTATCTTGGCGTTTATTTAGTAATCTGACTTATTATATTTGATTTTTTAGAATAGATAGTGAAATACTCAGTACGATTTTTATCTCAGAATAAATAATTCATTCATTACTTGTTACTGGTTGTGAAATAGCGCGAATTAGATTCGATTCCTGAAATAGATGTCCATCAAATATAGAGAGTTCTTACCACAGTAGACAGAATATACGAACTGTGGTTCTAGATAAAGATTAAATAAAAAAAACAAGTTTTTTAAACTGAAAGTAAGGAGCGGACATTAAAACTTAAAACGAACAGAAATTATTCCGTATATGAAAGGGGCTGTCCCCTCCTCAACGCCTCGCTCTTTACGCTAAAGTTTTTTATTTTTTTTAAAAATAAAGTTGTGAGACAGAGTAAAACTTTAGCGTAAAGAGCGTGGCGTTGAGGAGGGGACAGCCCTTTTCATATACGGAATAATTTCTGTTCGTTTTAAGTTTTAATGTCGCTCCTTACTTTCAGTTTAAAAAACTTGTTTTTTTTATTTAATTTCTGATCGTTTTTTAGTTAATGCAGCTTTTATTTGCATAAAAATTTTACTTTTCTTTTGCTAAATGGATGTCTTTACAAATTAACTTACGTAACTAACTTCTATATTCGTATATTTTTCTTCTGGCAAAAAATACAAAGTTGCAGATTTTTGCAGATATGAGCTTGAAACCTATGTAATAGGGTTTTCTGATACGCTGAATCTGACGGTGTGATTTTCATTAAAATTCTTTCACTTGTAGGGGATGTTTCCCCCTCTTTAAAAAATCGAGTAAATTTTCTCAGGCTCGTAGCCTTTGATGAGTAATACTAAACTTAATAAAATTTATATATTTAGGATCAGCATTATAAACACATTCTTTTGATACATTTATTGACATCAAAATTTCGTTTTTAAAAGTTTCGATTACTATTGAGCCGTATCGCTTGTTTTTTTATTGTTTTTTTTTATTACGTATATGTTATTACTTATATGAAGGGGTTCTCCCCTTAGTCAATACCACGCTCTTTACGTTAAAAGTAAAAAAAAATTTCGATTCACAGACCCCTGAATCACAAAGGCCGTTTAATTAGAATAGATAGCTCTTTTGAAAACACTAAAAAAAAACTGTAGCGTAAAGAGCAAGGTATTGACTTGGGGAGAACCCCCTCACATACGTTATAATTTCTGTTCGTTTTAAGTTCTAATATTCCTTCTTACATTTCAGTTGAAAAAACTTGTTTTTTTATTTAACTTCTGATCGTTTCTTAAATAATGCTTGGAAATCCGGCGCCCCCTTCATAGAAATGTCCCTTACCCCAAAGAAACATCCTCCACGGAAATATTCTCCAGAGTAATCCCCTCCTCTAGCCCCCCCTCCAGAAAAAATCCTTCCTGAAAATGGTTGTATACGTCCCAATAACCAATAAATAATGCTGGCAAGTCCGGCGCCCCCTTCATGGCAATTTCCCTTCCCCCATGAAAACTTCCTTCATGGAAAGATCCTTCCATATAGTCCCCGACCCTCTCCTTCCTCCACCTACCAGAAAAAATCCCCTCTGAAAAGGTCTGTATACATCCCAATAACCCATACTATATGTTAACATTGAGTAAAGTTCATAACTTTCAGCCCTCCCCCTGGGGACTTTGGGGGATCAAGTCATCCTAAAAGACATTTTTATCATATTTTTGACCATGTTGAACAAAATGGCTATCTCAAAATTTTGATAGGGTGACTTTGGGAAAAAAAATAAGCGTGGGAGGGGGCCTAGTTGCCCTCCATTTTTTTTGGTCAATTAAAATTGTAAATTGAAATTTTTTTTTTATGTAAATTTACACATCCACCTATTTTAAATGCCACAGTGTTGTTTGAGTAACCCCCTTGGGAAAAGAAAAAAAAAAAAAAAAAACAAACAAACAAATAAACACGCATCCGGGTTCTTTCTTCGGGCAAAAAAGTGAAAATTACACATTTTTGTAGATAGGTACTTTAAACCTCCACAGTGTGGGTATCTTATACGCTGAATATGATGGTGTGAATTTCATTATGGTTCTATATTTTTTAGGGGGTTTTTCCTCCTTTTTTTCGAAAATCAGCCGAATTTTTTGAGGCGCGTAACTTTTGATGGGTAGCACTAAACTTGATGAAACTTATATATTTGAAATTAGCATTAAAATCTGATTCTTTTGATGTATCTATTGGTATCAAAAACCCGTTTTCTAGAGTTTCGGTTACCATTGAGCCGGGTCGCTCCTTCCTTACAGTTCGTTACCACGAACTGTTTGATAATATAGATAAAGATAATCTGTGGTTCAGATAATATATGAACTGTGGTTCTTACAGAGCAAGTAAATTACCAGTTATTGAATGTGAAATAAGTGCCAGTTAGATTAGATTCTTGAAATAGATGCATATCGAAAAGAAATAAAAAGTTCGGGAAGAGCGGGTTTTTGATACGTTTTGTTTTTGTTAACCTAAACAGTACCATGACTCAAAAGAAGGGGACTATTCCCTGGTCAGGTTGCCAAAGTTCATGCTTTTTGGCCATCCATTTTGGGCCAAAAGAAAAACAGGTTGTCCCCGAATGGGCTGGGAATAGGTCAGAAGAAAGGGTTGAATGGAAATTTTAATTTCATAAGGAGGAGGGGGGGGGGTGAAAACTGAAGCATGGAGTAGATCGAATTGGCCCAAGAGTGTGCGCAGCTGCCTTGGCTTAGGCCGTACTGGTACTACAGTGAGTTATTAGTAGTGGTCGGTAAGTAGTAGGTTTAGTCTTTTTTTTAATCTGCAACATCATAGGCAGCGCAGCAGCGCTGCCTATGTAAAGAGCGAGGTAGTATATAGATGTTATTTTATTGAGAATGGGAGGCATGTTTATTCCTCGGTCTCCAAAAAGGCTAAGGGTATTAAAATGAAGCTTTAAGGGAATATTGACGGAACGACTTAATAACGGCTTAAGGGAATGGGTCCGGCTTACTCCCCCACGAGAAATTCCCACCAGGAAAACCCTCCCCAAAGTAAAGATTGAGAAGCCAAAAGGAAATTAAGACTAAGAAAAAGAAGGAAGAAAAGTGTATAATGGTACATTAGCTATTATAAAGGAGGGGCTGCGGTTTATTGTGTAGGCAGGGGGGGGGAGATACCGGATGCCTAGAAGAGCACACTTCAATGACCAAATTATCTAATTCTCCATAACTATCGGCAACTGCGAGCCATAATTTCGATAACTGCTTACGATTAAAACTATTTTTAGTAACATATCAGAGGCACCGCAATAGCGCTGCTTAAGTAAAGGAAGATATGGGCAAAATGTATTGTTATTTTTTTTTTCTTTGTATTTTCTGATCAAGTCACTTCGTATAGAAGGAGTTGTCGTAGAAACTTCGAAAGGAACTCTTTTGAATTGGAAATTGAAAGTTCTAGTGCCCTTTTTAAGGGTCAAAAGTGATTTGAGTGCAACCAGCCCCCTCACACGCCCATAATTGCTCTAAACACATCCAATCAAAATATTGAGATAGCTGTTTTGTTCAACATAGTTGAAAGGCCAGTAATTATGTCTATGGGAATGAAAACCTCCAAAGACCTCAGGGCAAGGGCCATATGTTATACTAGTTACCCATTATTAACATATAAGGTTTTTATGGAAGGGGCGGTGGTATAAACTTCGGAGGGGGATCATCCAATTGGAAATCAGAAGTTCTAGTGCCCTTTTTAAGAGTCAAAAGTGATCGGGGGTAACTAGCCCCCCCCCCAAATCCTATTTTCCCCAGATACATCAAATAGAAATGTTGAGATAGCCATTTATTCAAATTAGTCCGAAGATCATATAACTAGGTCTTGGGGGTTGAAATACACCCCCAATAAGTTTGTACACATATGTGGCAGGAAAAATAAAATAAATATACGTTTTATTATATTGAAACCTAATCAAATTCAAAATGTCAAGGCCCTGCTCCCTCCGGCAAAATAAAAATTTGGCCCCCATGATCCAAACATAATACTTTCAATAGCGGTGCCCAACTTGTTTGCCAGGTAAAAGAAAGGCCCTATTTAATATTTTAATATCTAAACTAGTCATCTAGTTTCAGACTTTTGACCTTGAAGGAATATCTATCTAGTTCGATAATTAAAGAGGTCAATATGGTTTCAAAGGCTCAGGGGAAGTTGATTTTCACATTCCGCGTCCGACCGATTTCGTAAACTTTTATCTCATTGACAATCTTATGCCGGAAACTACTATCAACCTATCTCGATTTAATATTAAAATTCAAATTTTGAACTAGTTTCATTTTAAAAATGCAATAGTATATCAAGTGTGAAGGTCATATGTGACAATTTCAAACTTCCGAGATAATTGCCGAAGACTATATGGAAAGTTGTTCGGATGAGAAGGATCAGCAATTAGATTGAACGATTCTAGGTGTTTACCCCCCTTCACCCCGGAAAATACCCCACAGAAGATACATCCTTATTGAAAAGAAATTATTCCCAAAAATTTACTCCCCACTGAATATTCTCCCAGACAGTCCCCCCCCCGCGAAAAATGTCCCTATGCTTCCCAATAACATACTATCTGTAAGCTATGGGCAAAACGCAAAGAGGCACCTAAACTTCTACGATGGGGTTGTCTGATTGTTTTGTAGTTTGGGAGGGAGGGAAATACCTCGAAGGGTGAATTTTAATGCCAAAAAATGTCATTGAGCAATCAGATATATACAGAATTAGTTCTAAGTGAGATACGAGGAGAGGGTGGAGGTAGAACGGGGGGGGGGAGGGCAAAAGAAACTTTAAAAGACGCATAAAAAGTGCGAAATTGATATCTATTCGCTTATTATTTCTGATCAACGTTGCTATTTTGAATGCAAAGAGTAACATTAAACCCCTAAATGTGCAGAATTGCCCTGCCGATCTCTTTGAGAACAGTTTTTGGCAATTAGCGAGGGGTGGCTCTCTCTCAGAAATCATGTACACATGGTGGCGTTTCCAAGCGTGGCGGGACTGTGCTGCACACGTGGTGCTATGAGATGTACACCAGAGGGCAAGAAGTCACCGCCCCCTCAGTATTACCTTTTAAATGTGAAATTACCGAATAATAATAATAATAATAATCTGTATTTAAAAGCCAACTAAAGCCATATACAAAAAGACATACTAAAGAAAAATTACACTTCATTTGACATCCTTCCCATCAATACAAAATTTCCAACTGCCACAATATAACGGGGAGTCCTAGACCTCATTAACTCACAAAGCAGCCTATCTTACCCCTCCTGGATAATTAATCCCCTTAAATGAGATAGTTGCTTACACCGGAGGAGGAAATGGCCCAACCCATAATCATTTTCCCCACATCTCAAGCAACTACACCCGGCCTCCGGACCTTCCCTCTTTTTCCTTGCAACTTTAGTATAAATTGGAAGACAATTTGCTCGAATCTGAATCCAAATCCTCAAATACTTAATGGGCAATCCCAGCTTGAAATAAAACTCCTGACCAAAATTCTCTTTTACTTCTCTATACAAAGCAAGACTCTGGAGATTTGTCCACAGCTGCTTGCCATAGTTGCACTTCTTGGTCTTCAAGTCTTGCACTAAATTCCTTGAATAACTTTTCACGATCCTCTAGCCGTTGTCTTTTCTCCCACGAAAATGATAATCCATTCTCATCTAATATCCTCTTGATTTGTGCCGTCCATGATGTTTTGTTACACTGAAGGAGAAGATTTTCATATGCTGCTCGGGCGAGTCCAGTCTGGGAACGTTCTAGAAGTCTTAACCAAAATTTGATGATTTGGGTATATCTTTTCAATTTCAGGTTAAATATACCAAGATCACCTTTTAAAACTAACGTATGTGTTGTATTGTGTAGGCCATAAACTCGTTTATAATATTGAAGTTGAAGGGAATACGATTCTCAGGCGTTACAGTGACAATATATTGCTCGTCCGGTCCCTTTTTAAGTCTAGAAACAAAGCAAAATGCTTATGATTACCCTAGTGGCCAGCATTTACCCCACCCCCTCCACACAAAATCCCACACACCCAGAGGCTGGTTGGCCTCCAATCACTTTTGACTTATAAAAGAAGTAGCAGGTTTCTCAATTTCTGATCTAGCGAGCACCCTCCGAAGTTTCTGTGACCATGATGGGGAGGTGTGGCCGAGGAGGCAGTCTCACTCCTACAACCGACAAAGAGATACGAATATGTGCCACTTAGGTAAGGTGGGAAAAATCAGAGATAGCCATCAAGCGTTCTGAACCATGACGGTGTAAGACTTCAAATTATTTGACCCTCATATGAATAAAGTAATTCCTGTTCTTAGCAATACAGAAAGAAGACGCGCCCCTTATTCTAGATCCATTTGCAAGTATAAAGGGGGAGGGGTTGGAACCCATACTCAAGAACTTAAGACTGACAAAAGATACAGGTGTACATCACAAAATAGTAATACTTCATCAGAGGCTTCTTTAGCTGCGAGTAAAAGATTTTTTTTTTTTCAACAAAAAATATTTAAGGTTTTCAAAAGTGGAGAGATGTTTTCAAACCAGGTTTAAGCCGTGGAAAATATTTTCTATTTAAGGCAGCTAAAAGTACAACGAACATACAAATGTTTGGGCTGAACCCTTGCTATTCAGTCAACTTCAGAGGCAAAATATCAAACGTACCTCAAATTTTGCCTTATTCGTTCAATTATATTCGTTTCTTGCTGCAGTATTGAATTTGAAAATATGGTTTCACTACAACTCAGTTCTCGATACTAATTTTATCAAAGGAAAAGTGTAACTTCTTCAATCATCAAATATTAATGAAAACATAGCAAAAAATACAATTAAATATGTATTCATTTATAACCTATAACTGCATATATTCTAAACAAGGAATTCAATCTGAAACATATTCTTTAGATACGACTATTATAATTTAAAGAATCTTAAATCACTGTCATTAAAATAATCAGCATCCCATTTTAAAATTATGGCAAAGTATGATATAAATTAGATTTTTGCTCAAAGTTTTGTTCGGCATGCAAATTTTTTAATTGATACATTTTCTGGCAGTTGAATTTCCATAAAAGTTTAGGATATACTTTTATAAAAAACATTACAAGCACACGAGTGCCCGGGGGCGTGCAGAGCCGTTCCTAGGTTTGGTGGCATCCGGGGAAGAATCTATCGCAGCCCCCCCCCCCGCCCGAATCAAACGTAATAAAAAACGAATCGAAGTGAAAATTTTGACAAAAGTTGACAGTCCCCAGCCGCAACCCCCGTGGGAGCTTGTCCCTATCAGCCTATTACATATCTATACAAAGTAAGACTTGAAGATTTATCCAGTGCTGGTTGCACTTCTTGGTCTTCAAAGATTGTTCTTGGTAGTTTTTTTTTTGTTGTCACAGTGACATCAATTTGAGGGTGGTTTATGTCCCCTTAGATGTGTGCTCCACAGATAGGTCTTGAAAAATACCTTTCGGAGATGTATCTTCGCTAAAAAACGCTTTTGTTTCATATTTTCATTAAAAAAACGACAAATTTGCCCCGCCCCCCTCTCAAAAAAAATTTCCGTGAATTTGCGGCACCGGTTTGTCTCATTAACAGGAAATCATATTTTTGTAGGGTATTCTTTTGGATTTTTCTGTCCGTTACCTTTTGTTGTTATTAAGGAGAAAACCTTCGTACTCTGCTCAAGCCAGTCTCAACTGGGGGGGGGGGGGGGGTTAATAGCTTAAACTAAAATTTGGGTGTACCTTTTTAGTTTAAGTTGTCTCCAGAAATTGTATTATTAAAATTTATACAATAATTCCGTTTTCTGATGTTCTTTTGTTTTGCTACATTCCATAAATTCTGTAAATCGGAGGTTTGCACTTCTAGGTCTGGGTAATGGGAAAAAACATTCATGTCTGGATTGTTAATAATTAACATCCAGCCTTTACAAGACTTTCAATCCTTTCTGATCAGAGGCTTGAGGGGGTGTCATCCACCTGTAAGCTCATTGCCCTTTGAAAACCCCCCAAAAGGACTTGTAAAACCAGGTCTAGGAAGAAGAGTGCATCCCTCCATTAGACAAGGTACAGCTCAAGCATTTGACATCCATGAAGCAGCGCGATTCAAAGTAGGATATCTACTGAAAGAAAAGATTAGTTTTCGACTAAATCAACATAAATTGCAAAATTCGAATAAAAATGGTGTAACCATCAACAAATCAAATTTTGACAATATTGTATCTTGTTCTTGATTTTTAGTAATACCAATTATATTTAAAAGCTATCAAGCCATATAAAGAATGTTACAATAACACAAAACGGTACTTTCCCATTATATGGGCCTCTGGGGTTAACCGCTACAGAGTAGGCAATGATAAAACCGGTTTTTGACGTCATAACCGTTTTAGATTAGGCACTTATACCGTGGTTTTTATTGCGTATACGATATTAAACTGTGGTTTTTTGGGGTTTAGGGGGGGGGGGTACCGAGGTTAGGTTAGGTTACGTATTTAATATATGCTATGCTTTGCCCCCACCCACCTAATGTGCATATATATAACCCAAATTTGTTTCTAAACTGCTATATATTCATCCTATTTTATTTTATTTCATTAGCATTAACCAAACTTGACTTTTTAGAAAGGCCCATATAATGGGAAAGTACCCGCAAAAATAATGCTAAATAGAATGGCACTCAAGGCTGGCATGTACGCAGGGATAGGTGCCTCCGGGCCGGGCCCCCAAATCTCACTATTTTTTATTTTCCCATAATTTTCTGATACTTGTCACAGAATAAGAGATTTTAAGGATTTGACCCTCCTCCTCCCCCCGAAAAAATTTTTGCGCACGTACCTGACTCAAGGAAGTGTCTACTCTCAGAAATCATGGAAAACAGGTGGCACGTTCTAAACTGAAATAAGCAAAGATGACTATATTGGTGACGTTGAAGTTAAAACATTATTATTGCCCTATTGGTAAATATATACCAAATCATATTATTGACTTACGCATAAAGTGAATATACCACTTGATGCCTTTTTTTATGCTGATTACGAATATAATAATCATTTCTATTGGAAATGAATTTCAGCCCCCCCCCCTATAGCGCCCAATTCAGTGTTTTTTGTTATAAATTAGGGGGGGGGGGTAAAGTTTAAACTGACTATTCATTTAAATCAGAAACAGATCTTTCACCCACCCCCCCTAATGTAGACATATAAAAACAGGCTTGATATACATAGGGGGGGGGGAGCTGAAATTCATTTCCGATAGAAATGATTATTATATTCATAATCAGCATAAAAAAAAGGCATCGAGTGGTGTATTCACTTTATGTGTAAGTCAATAATATGATTTGGTAGATATTTACCGCCCTATTTGCCTAAATATTTAATAGCAATTTAAACCTGAACAAAAACCTAGACCTTCGTCACTGGATTTACAAAAGCTTCGAATCACCCTATCCTCCAAAATTCCTGCCAGTAGTTCAGATCTAGATATCAAAAGTATTACTGGAATTTGCTCTTTAATTAAAGACATCCATGACCAATTCTATATTTTTCTATTTCTAAGCACGAACACAGCGTTCATGATATGATTATAAATTTTTTATGTTGGTGTGGACAAGAGAGTTACGCAAGATACTTTATTTAACGAGACATGTCTTACAAAAATCAAGCAAAGTTCAAATCGGGTTTATGCTTCTTACGACCTATACTGAGGCAAATTTGCGGAAAATTTTGAAGCAAATTTGAGGAATAAAGAAAAACGAATGTATTGAAAAAAAAAATCACAAGACAATTCATCCCAAAATTAATAGAATAGAGAAAAAATAACTAAATATAAACCTACTACAATCCTGTCTTGGTGTTCTTTTTCGTCAAACCATTAAACGGATCTCCATTTTAAAAAGCGACCAGTAGAGACTATTATTTTCTTTGAAACGATTTCAAATGGGATCTAAGGATTAACATATTCAAATTGCTAAAATAAAAAAAATAACAAAAATCTACTGCAGAGTTATTTATTTATACGCGTTTTCATAAAACGAAATTTTTAGTAGATTTTTTCTTGCCAAAACTAAAGCAAATTCATTCTCCATAAAATAAATCACTTGAAAAATGGTATAAAATTACTAGAATTGAGAAAACATAATTTAACATTAATATACTGCAAAGTTATGTCTTTATTTGCTGATTTGTCAAAGAGACTTCTCAATTGATCAGATTTTGTCAAACCATGAAATGAATTTGTCAAATGGACATAAACTAAGGAAAATTTATGTTTTGAGTTTCCACAACCCCCTCTCCCCCTTCAAAAAGTCACATGACAGATTTTCCAAAAATTAATAGAATAGATAAAATCATAAAACTACTAGAACATAATCTACGCTAAACACAAATCACACTATTACTAAAACACAAATCTACTAGGAATGTATACATTTGTTTGTATTTTTTTTCAAATCGTTCAGGCATAACCTATGACGAACTTCAGTAAAACGTTCTGCTATTTAACCAAACAATGTTCCCTTTATCTCTCATGACTCATTATATATTTCATTTTAGGGATTTCAACATTTTAGTTGAAAGGTGGGTATAGAAGACTATCAACATGTTTGAGCAATTTAAACCGAAAAAAAAGAAGTTCTATCATCAGATGTCAATAGATGACGTCATCAGATGACGTTTTAGTCAGAGTTCGTCTAATAGATTTCTTATTCTTTAAAAAGCCTCCATTATGAATTTGGATTTTTTCCCGTTTAGAGCAGTTTCAAATGGGCTTTGAAAATACACGATACGTTTTAGTTGCTTAGCTTATTAAAATATCGAAAAAATAAACAAAACATAAGTTTACGATGCGGTGATGTCTTATATCTTATTGAATATTCTTTACTTTAATTACCATTTTTTTTCTTGTTTTTTAGCTGTGTATAACGAGATTATCTCTCTGCCAGGTACTTAAAACTATTTAATAATTTCTACACATTGTTAAAACTTGCTTTTAAGTCAAACCATCAAGATATTTTCTACTTTTTAAAACACGTGAAAAAAGAAATGGTTGCAGCGATATCAGGGTAACTCTTTTGATTTTCAAATATGAAATGACCGTGTATATACTAAAATATCCAGAGAAAATTTAACTGCATTAAAAGAAAAAGAGAAAACTAGAAATCACTATAAGTAGAAACCCTATGTAAAGAATTGAAGTATCGCTGAACCGCTGGTATGTCTTTTGGGTCTGTCAACCCTGTTCTCATAACAATTTTCTGAACTAAGAGAATAACGGACAGCAACTCTTTTCTCTTGAGTATGGATACATATTTTTTTATTATTTAAAAATTTAAGCCACACAGGAAAGATCTAAATAAGCAAAGTCTAGTGGTTTTAGGATGGCCATAACGATGGCTGCCAAAAGTAGAACCAGCTCACAAAAGACCCCTTGAACAGACCTGCACGTAAAAATATATACGCAGGTCAACAACTTGGGAACGCTGGACACAAATCCAAAAAATAGCAAATGTTTGAGAAGAGTATAAGAAAACATTGAAGGTAGTGTTAAGAAATTATTGGAAAAACGATACAAACCTTTACCCTCCCCCCTTTTCATAAATGGTTACTCTCTGCAGAAATAATTTCATATTAAATTATTTTTGGGTGCTAATATTGGTACGTGACTTTAATTTTGACCCCTTTGGGACAGTAGCGTTGATTTGTAAAAGTGTGGGAGGCGGGAGGGGGGATTGTATTTTACAAAGTGTAGGGGGACAAATTTGTGTTTTATTTTACTTGATCAAATTTTATTTTAAAAGAGCATACACCAATAAATTTGTTTCTTCGGAGCTATCCGGGGCACACTCCCTGTAACTTTCGAATGTTTTAAGGAAAAGGCGAAAAGGGCATAGAATAACTCTGAATTAGGGGCATTTAGCCCTAGCTTCCTCACTGCTGGTGAAAGAAGACGAAAGGCTAGACCCTAACCACTTCTACAAAATATTTACATTTTACTCACAATATCTTCTCCTCATATCCCTATTTTGAATTCTATCAAACGTAATACATGGGGACATACACAGAGGGTTGGAGGCTTTAGTCCTCAGCCTTCTCCCAATCTATCTGATTTTAACGACTTTTCTAATCCCTAAAGTGTCCTTGTTTATTATTTTTTCTGTTTGAAACATACGGTTTTTTTCGTTTTTTTTTTAGCGAAAACAAGGTTGGATGATCTGGAAATTTTCAACCTGATATTTAGGTTCTTATATCAAATATAAGCCGTTACCAATATGTAGAAGCTAAAGATAAAAACTACCACTGTTAATGAAATACTGTTATATATGGTCTATATAGAATAAGTAGTTAATTTAGATTTGCAGTTAATGTAATTTACATATATTCAGCTTCTTGCAGCTTTTTTATGCAGCACTATTATTACAGCTTCTCTGCTAAATTAATGCAAAAAATTTAAACATCCCATAAGAAAGTATACTTCCATTATTTTTGTATCTTGGACTCATTTTTTTCTTAGGTAACATTTTAGGAGAACTCGAATCATTTGGCAAAAAAAGGTGCAAAAACGAAAAACAGAAGTGACCAAAATGCCAAGATTTGATAATTGCAAGCTACAGCTTAATGGTAGGGGTGTGATTTGCTATGGTCAGGAAAGGACCGCCCCCCCCCGCTGAAATTTAGTTTCTTCAAAAATCTTGTAAAAACTAAGATAAGGCTGCATAATTAAAGATTATGCATAATTGATAACGGCTTATATTTAAATAATATTTGATAAAGGCTGATACTTAGGTCAATACTTTAAAAGAGAGCAAGAAAAACAAAAATAACAAGTAAAATCACGAGTTCTATTACAAAAAAATCAATGGGGAATATGGATTAAATTAAGAAAACTTACATTTTACTTCATAAGAGCTGTACTAATTACTTAATTCTTTCAACTATATTTGATTACTATATTCTTTTCTAGCAGAGGATTCATTCCCACTCCCTTCTGTAGGAATGCCACTAAATACGGAACTACAGCACTAATAAAACAAAATTATCCAAATAAAGAGAAACTAACATCTGTCTACATATATGTATAATATGAAAAATAATAAATTATGATTCTTTCGGGGTATACAAACCATCAATTGTACAAATTCTGGCAAAACCATTGCAGGGTTTATTCCCTATTTCAAAGCTCTGTTCTGAATATTAAAGACTTTGAAAATAATTATTTTTCATCACTCAAAGAAACTAATACACAAAACAAGCGATAACATGTATAGGTTTGTGATACACAATTAATGAAAAAAGTGCCTAGTAAAGTGGGATATTGTGCTATAGGGCGAATACAAAGGGGAGGGGGCTATCAGTTCCAGCTTTGTTAACAAATGTAATGACAATTAAACGAAAACAACGACTGATCAAATAAGAATATAATGCATAGGTTATCTAAGCAGGCATCATCACCCGCCCCCCCCCCATGACCTCAAGAGTGAAGTGACAATTAGCACAATTTCAAGGGCATTGGATATTCACGCTAAGTATTGTTAGATCTTAGAAGAATAAAAAAATGTACTTTTTCGGCACGGACAAACAGCAGAATTTTTTTTATGGGGGAAGGTGAAACATCCTTCTAAGCGGCTAATTAAATAAAATATATGTGTATAGTAGTTTACGTGAGTAAGGTAGTTTACGTACTTTGTGCAACATCTGTCTAATATAGGACAATCCTGATTAAATTAAAAAAAAATTGGCATGAGCTTTTACGGGTATCAATTTTCTATATTATAAAGTAGGCCTAGCCTGTATAGTATATAATAAACACATAAATTAATCTCATCCAGCAATAATAAACATATTTTAATTATTTGAACAACTCATAATTTATATCTTATCATAAAGAATAATTTACTTTAAATTTCAAAATCTTTTTTTGTGCATTTTGATGGGGCCTTTTCTAATGCGGGAACCGACTGAGCCCAATCGCCCTTTATCTGACTCTGACAAACAGCTCAGACCAGAGATATATAACCTTTAAGGAGAAATACACTATGTTTTAACGATGGAATACCTCACTGGCCTTCTTTATTTGATCCCTTCCCCTGGCAAAATATGGTACAATAATATTGTGGTCTTAGAGTTTTTAATTCCGCTCTGGGAATCCAACTGAAATTCCTGGCTGCTTTTTTCTTCACTCAAATTGGCAAAGAAAACCTTTAATGCATCCCCCTCCCGTATAGTTTTTTTTTCATTGAAATTAGTTATAAATATTTTTTTGCTTTTAATTCATGTTATTATATTGTTTTCGAATTCCAAAATAAACCACGTGTATATTAAATTCTAATCGATAATTCTTGTTCTCTGACTTACAAATGCCCCATCTTGTCTTTTCACCTCAGTGACTTTCCCGACAAGGAAGATGCAGGAAAAATATTACGTCACAATAAGCAACCAATAAGCTTTTAGTGACGTCAAATATCGGCCAATCAAATTCCAGCTATAGACCTTGAGGCAGTACAGACGCCACGCGAGCGCAGCTGAGCCTTCTTACGAAGTAGTATTGAGCTGCATGCCTTTATGCATATTACATGAGATTGCGCGTTTGCAATTCAGAACAGGCCTGTGAATAGTGTCATGGCGACTACGACGTATTTGGAATCAAGTGCAGTCAGTTCTGAACCGTCAAGTGTATCGGACGAAATGAACATAGTGAATAGTCAGGGATACTCTCCCCGTGAACCCCATGAAATGAAATATATGGCTGCGGCCGCAGTGCAGCATACTGGGCACCCTGCCATAAGTATGCATACCCCATATTTTGCTATGGACGCTTCAGGATGGCCAACACACATGCACCCACACCATCATTCAGGATTAACTCACCAGGATATTAAACCACAACCAGCAGATTTAGCTTTGCACCAACGATCGCACCATATGCATTCTTGGCATAATGCGGTAAACTCCCCCTACGCTATGCCTGGCAGTGGATCTCCCCTTCAACATTATAGTATGAATGGGATTTTTGGGGGGCCTCAGTTGCACCATCAGTCACATTTAAGAGACTCCTTGAATGGTACCCCGTCTCCAAATGATCACGGTATGCTTGATCATGACGGACTTCACGACCCCGAAGAAGAAAACCCAACTAGTGAGGACTTAGAAGGGTTTGCCAAACAATTCAAACAACGACGCATTAAACTCGGATTTACACAGGCCGATGTTGGACTTGCTCTAGGAACCTTATATGGTAATGTTTTTTCTCAGACAACCATCTGTAGATTTGAAGCGTTACAGCTATCCTTTAAAAATATGTGTAAACTTAAACCGCTGTTACAAAAATGGCTCGAAGAAGCCGATTCCACTACCGGTAGCCCAACATCCATTGATAAAATTGCAGCCCAGGGCCGAAAGCGCAAAAAGCGCACAAGCATTGAAGTGTCAGTGAAAGGTGCTTTAGAACAACATTTCCATAAACAATCTAAACCCTCTGCTCAAGAAATTACCGCGCTAGCGGATAGTTTACAACTAGAAAAAGAGGTGGTTCGAGTTTGGTTTTGTAATAGACGCCAAAAGGAAAAACGTATGACTCCGCCTGTGCCAAATGGTCCTAACTCACCCGGTATGCGTGTACCAGACGGATACCTTGATCACTACGGCCACCCTGAGAACCTTGTGCACGGACACAACGTCCATAATGGCTCACCAGGCATGATGATTAGTCATAGCCCACCAATGCTTTCCCCCCAACCTTTGAACGCTCACGGAGTGCCGGTCTCTCAATCTTTAGCGGCGCATTGACGCCAAATTGAAAGTGCTGTGATCCGAGTTTGTACATAGTTTTAGAGCCCAGTGGTGATGTAAATATTAATGCTCATACGAGTCAGGGATTCAATATCTACAATGCTTCTGGGACTTTTTATTTATGGTAAGTCTTTTCTCTGTAGGCTATGCTAGCCTTTAAGTAGCCACCTCCTTTATCATTTGCATCTAATTAATTTTAATAACTGAAATTCAACGTAAATAAATTCTAAAAATATAGAATACTGAAACGTTTGCAAAAGAAAAAAATCGTGTTAACTTAGCTTGCTTTTTTACTTCTTATTTGTTATTGAATATAACTTATTTTTCTACATTCTTTTATCTTTTTGCTGAAGTCCCGTCTTATCCAAATTATCTGCCCGTACATAATTCAATTTATGCAACGAATTAAAAATTCAAATTTAATCCATTTTAGAATTTGTGTCAGTCCCTAACTGTAAATTGAAGGAAACCGCTTTACATACTATTGAACTTATATAAACTTGGCTAAAGTAATACTAATTTTGACGGAATTAAATCGTGATTTTAAATTTTTCTTTTTACACCGTAGCCCCTTCATTTTGTAGCCCATTCTTGCTAAAGGGCGCTTTTTTAAGAGTTGTGTCCATGAATTCATTGAAATGGTAAGATGTCCCACTTTAGAAAAATTTAAAAAGTCTTTTAAAAGCAAAATATTTGCAAAAATAGTCGAAATGGCGGGGAACCCGAAGGTTCCTCCCGTGTATATGCTTAACTATTTTCTAACATCAGTTCGAAATATCATCCTTTTGTATAGCGTTGCAATTAAATTAACATTTAAATATGAGAAAGCGGGCAAAGATATTAAGACAGTGAAACTTTGTAAAAGCGAAATATTTAAATAATTCCGAATTTTTGGCTTCACAAGCGGGAGTTTATCAAGAAGAAATTGGAAGGAAAGAAACAGCTGTTTTTTATTTATATAAATTATTTAATTTTTCTAGCGAGGCGAAAGTCTCTTTTCTATTCCGTCATTAAGGTACAATTTACGGTGCTTTTTGCCTGTGTATTTTATAATAATATTGAAAAATGTTGCCATCTTATGTACATTTTCAGTTTCCTAGGGAGGGGGAAATGTCCGATCTATTCCACGCCCCTCGAGGCACCCACTTATTAATTCCTGCAACCCTCAAATACTAGATTTAATTATGGTCTTTCCATTAGCCATCAATTTACAATTCAGGCTTTTACTGGTTTCGCAACCCGACGGGATTCAGATAGTTACCGCATACCCGTCGGCCCTGATTAGAGTACCGTAAGGGTAGATATAGGGTAGACTAGTTCTTGTAGTTGGAGTTTGCAGAGGTAATTAACAGCTAATGAATATTTGATGGCGTTGTGTTTTTTGGGTTATGAGTGATCATTGTGCTTTCATTATCCTCCTAATATAGGTTACATGCACTGCTGATAAGAATTTGGTACTCCCATGTTAAACGCATTCTTTTATATACTGCAATGGAAACCAGTCACGAAAACAGGTTTAATTCAAGACACCGCTATAGGGTAATACAATGTATAGCGTGATTTTCATTGCGTATACGATATTTAAACTGTTCTTTTTTGTGGTTTAGGGGGGGGGGAGGTACTTAGGTTAGGTTACGTAATAATATATCTTATACTTTACCCCCGCACCCCCTAATGTGCAAATATATAGCCCAAATTTGTTTCTAAACTATTATGTATTCATCCTATTTTATTTTATTTAATTAGCATTAACCAAACTAGCACTATATAAAAGAGTGCGTTTAACACAGGAGTACCGAGAATTTTTATGGCGGATAGGATTAAAATTAGGGTAAAATTCTAGTTCAGTTAATTTTTACTATCTTGGAAAGGGGTTAGGTTATAAAAATATAACTTTTAGGGATTATGGCAAATAAAACATTGAAAATGTTTTTAAATTTGATAATTTAAAATTTGGTTAAAATATTGTTTCGTCAAAATATCAATATGCATAGATTTGTCAACTTGGCAAATTTCTAAGACTTAGAAATCAGAAGAGGGTTAACATAGAAGCTTGGCAATACCTTCCCAGAGTATGTTTTAGCCATGGATTCATTGCTGGAAGTTTCATTTCTCCGACGTAACCCCTTTTCAAGATAGCAAAAAGTAGCTAAACTAGAATTTTACCAAAACTGGGGTACAGCAAAAAATAGAGCCTTAATGACTGATTTTACGCTCTCAAAAAATTCTGCATATGTTGTCTTTCAGGTATTTCTTGAAATGGTAGAGTACCATTACACCCTCCACGTTACAGATAATCCTGCTGTGAACAATTTTTTACATTTATTATGAATTCGATTTTGGAGTTAGTGATTGAAAAAACTGGTCTGGTCTACTCTTAGAAATATAGCATTGTTGTTTTTTTTAATGTGACATTTTTCCGGAATCTTCATAATAGGATTTTTACCGGGAAGTTCAACATGCAAAGTTTCGCCTGATTGGAGTGATCATAAGCAATATCGTATATTCACCTGCAGCGAGGTTCGCGTACTGTGTCACGCGGAATACATAAAATTATTGTCCATTTTACGGTATTTCTTTGCCACGGAGCAGCAAGGCCATACCCAGAGGGGAGGGGGGTTGAACCCTCCCCGAAATGTTTTTCTGACTCTTAAAAACTTAACAAAATTGTTTATAAACAATTTTTGTATGGGTTTATTTATTTTTTTTTTTTAACCCCCCCCCCCCCGAATTTTTTTTTTAGTAAAACTCCCTCCGAAAAAAATCCAGGGTACAGCCTTGCGGAGCAGCATGACAATGTGGCACTTTGGTCTTCCAGAGCTGCATTGGCCTGTTATTTCTTTAAAAAAAAAAAGAATTAGTTGATTGTTTTCAAGCATATTAGAAGTGTTAAAATCTTACATCTGACCTTTTGGCCGAATAAGACGACATTCCCTAGGATTCTCATCTACGCACAATTTTTATTTTTCGGAGGGGGTAGTGCTCTTTGTATCGACTGCAACCATATTCTAGTGTATTAAAAGGGAATATCTATGGATCCTATAGAGTCTAATCAAATTTTGTCCGGAGCTCAATCCCTCCCCCTCAAGACACTTAAGGGTTGCTTTGGCCTCCTAAGCTCATCTAGAATTTGCATCTTTGATTTTCCAAAAACTTAGGTACTATCCCATTATCCGGGCCTCTCGGGTTAATCACTATAGACTAGGCAATGATAAAACCCGTTTTTGACGTCTTAACTGTTATAGAGCAGGCAATGATAGCAAGATTTTCATTGCGTATAAGGTATTAAGCTGTGGGTTTTTGGGGTTTAGAGGGGGAAAAAGGTACCTAGGTTAGGCTAGGTTAGGTATTTAATATATACAATGCTTTACCCCTCCCCCCCCTACGGTGCAAATATATAGCCCGAATTTGTTTCTAAACTATTACATATTAATCCTATTTTATTTCATTAGCATTAACCAAACTTGACTTTAGAGAGGTCCATCTAATGGGAAAGTACAAAAAAAATTTTCGACATAAGCTGTAGTCTAGTCGGGTAGCGATTAGGGTATTGCGAAATAGTCAAAAGAAATAAACTAATCCGTTGCTTTGGTTCTTCCATTGCTAAATGAAATATTGTTAAACTCCTTTTCATGAAATTGTCTGAATCACCATTTTTTCTGGATAGTGACAAGATGGTAGGATAATCTTACATCAAGAATGAATGGTATTTTATAGCAACGTTAGTCATGTTGACACATACCTGAAGTAGATACCGCGGGGAAGGTGCCTACGATTGAGGGGTAAAGGGGCGAGGATCCTTAAACCTAACGTGACGATATCATTTTTCAAAATTTGGTATGGTACTTGTATGATACCCCCTACCCTACCTATTTGTTCATTCATTGACACGTTATGGAACCAATTATTTTCGTTAGTTTCTTTCAGCTTAGCGTGAGACAAGACAAAAATATATAATTTGGGCATATATTTGAAAGTTAGAGGGAGGGGGGGGGGGTAAAGTATTTGGACAGTGTGAAGCTAGAAAACAATTCTTACTACATAATATGCAAAATAATTGTGCCTGACGCATTAGCCATGCAGACCCGCTGTAATAGCGGCGCACGTATTAAACTTATGTAGTCTTAATAGGTTAAACCCTTTAAACCAAGGGCAGATCCAGGATTTTTTTCGGGGGGAGGCTACTAATTTTTGACTCAGTTTTCGACTAATTTTAATGATTTTTACCTAGGTTTTGCTAATTTTCGACTTATTTTCGACTCGGTCAAAAATTTCGGGGGGGGGGGGGTTCAAACCGGGTAACCCCCCTCCCCTCCCTGGATACGGCCTTGCTTTAAACCCTAATGGTTTATATTGATTTTTTGAGCAGATTGGATAAAATCATTTGGGCAAATGTAAATCCTTTATTCCCCCCTCTGAAAAAAACTGTCCTGTTAACCTTATCTATCTTTCCAAATATTTGTGTATACATCATAGTCAAAACTTTGTCAAAACTGTAAGACATTGGATATGTTCTGATATGGGCTTTAAGTCGAATATTCCATTTCCCAAATACTCATTTTCATCTTTTTGGAAAAGAAACTAACTTGAAAAACCAATCAAACGTTCGATTGAGATTTAAAAAAAAGTTGGCTAAGTATGCGTTATATTTACCATGGGTTTCGTCGTTTTCTTCTGGATTTAAAATAACTTATCCCGAATATACTTAAATGAAAGGTACTTATGTATTATAGCCACCACACTGAAGTTCTTGGTCTGAGTGGAACTGGTTTCTTTCTGTATTTCAGTATGTACTCGGTGATAATTAGCTTAGACTGAGAGAGATAAACTTCACTGTAGGTATATCTTAATTAAATGTTTTAAATATTGAGTTAGTATTTTGGTTAGGTTAGTAACTATTTAAATATAATTTAGGCGTTCTGGGTGGCCTGATTTCCATAATTCTCTGTTTTGGTTTCCATACTTTTGTTACTAAAGTATTATATTTTCATCATATTTAGGTATATCTCATCAGGAATACCTAACTTCAATTCTTGAGTGTGGCGGCTATAATACATAAGTACCAAATGAAGTTATTAGGTTCAATGAAACAAGTACTCCTATGTCGATTCACAAAAAATCTAATAGACGAACAATATTTCACTAATAGATTCGTTCCATGGGAAAAGGCAATTGAATCCTAATTAACCGCTATTAACTCAAGTTCATTTACCGGGGTCAATTCATCTTCTAATGCCTAGTTTATTTCAACATGGCCTATAAATCTGTAGCAATTTCTTGGTTCATTAGAAAACGATTTGTGAGGTGACCGGGTGAAATTACAAGGGTTAGACTGACAGAAGGGGACCTTAGAATTTTCTTAGCATGTGGTCTGAGGAATTTTTCTCTGTAAAGTATTCAGTTTTGAATATTGTTGGTTTAAAATGTACTACTTTACTTACTGAAGATGATGTGGCAGAGGGAGTGAGAGGGGGAGGCAGGAATGAAAAAAAAGTTTAGTATCTTCGCAAAGAATCTGTCGTGGGTGTAATTATAAGCTACGAAATTTAATTTAAAATTGAAATTTTGAAACGTCATAAAAATAGTGTCTAAATCTAAAGGTTTCCGCTTCCTAGTTCCTGGCTTGCCTTCCTGTTAGAGCACTGAGATAAAATCACTGATATATACCACTGCCTGGCTAGAATAATATTTGAATTGAAGTCTACTACAGTCTACTATGTAAAAATACGCTTTTGACGCTCAGCGGATTGATTTCTGCTTGCAAAACGGGCTGCCGCAGGATCGACGGCATAGACAATTGTAGCCTTGAAGCGTTATTTTTGTAAGAATTGTATGGAAAGTTATTCTCCAACACTAGCATAATTTTTTTTCAGAATATGATTATCATAACTTTCCAAAATGATACAGGGGCGGATCCAGGATTCTTTTAGGGGGGGGGGCGTTAGGAGCAAGTTTAATCAACGCAAACTTGAGTTAATTAAGTAAATTACATCACTTTGGCTACGCTAGGGGGTGTGGGGCGCCCTCCTCGCCCCCTCTGGATCCACCACTGAAATGATATTGTCGTTGAAGCTGCTCTTGGCGTGAAGGTTTTAAACCATTAAGACAGGGCCAAAATGATACCAAAGTTTCCTTTGTCGAATTAATTTTCAAAAGTAAGAAGAAAATAAACAACGCATTTTTTAAAAAGCAAAAATTCTAAAATATTCAAAGAACCAACTAAAATGTTTGGTACTTGTGTAGAATGCGGTAATTACAAGAGAATGTATGCGAGAATAGATAGGCATTTTACTGGGTAATGCCTAGATGCTGTATAAACAGAGGCTTTTTCACTCCGGGAACTATATTTAAACTTTAGTTTTAAGGGGTTTAGGGGGAATTAAAGGTACCTGGTAGGTTGGTATCAAAGGTAGGTTGGGTTAGGTTACGTATTTAATATATGCTAGGCCTTACCCCCCCCCCCCTCCCCTCATGTACAAATATATAGCCCAGTTTTTTCATAAACTATTATATTTTCATCCTATTTTGGTTTATTTCATTAGCATTAACGAAACTTCACTTTTCTTGTAATTACCGGATTCTACACAAGTACCAAATGTTTTAAATAAAATTGAGCTGCTATGCTCAGTTTAAAGGAGCATGGGGTAAATCTCAGCTTCGCGAACTAAGCCACGCAATATCTTTCGAAATATTCCAGCCAAGCATTATTTATCACAATTTTCACGGTTCCAGTATGCTCTAATAGCTTTCTTAACCTTGAATGGCTCCTCGAGTGATCTTTAGTTGGGTGTCTGTTAAGGCCGTATTCATGGTAGGGGCTAAGGGGTTTGACCCTCCCCAACCGCAGTGTTCGTCCGCATCGTAAAAACGTAATAAAAATGCATGAATAATTTCGGAGACCACACTGCCTTTCCATGACGATAAATAAAAGTTCAAATAGGGATAAAATCCTTTAAATAGACAGTGTTTCACAAACAGTGATAGAAATTTACGAAAATACCAGATATTTTGGTCACATATGCAGTGACCGTCATCAGTATTAAAACAGAGTTTATCCCCCCCCCCCCCCCGTTCGAACTAATAATCCTGGATACGAACGCTTCGGTCTGTCTACAGTCCTCTCTGCAAGTCAAATTCATTAAGATATTCTTGGTGATTCAGAATCTTTTGCCTTCACTTCCTTGAATACCTGCGACTTCGTCATCTTACACAACCCTCCTTTATCTCGTAAATATTGTTTAAACAGATAAACCCCAGTATGTCTACGCTTATTGTTAGCATTTTTACTTGAAACAGTCACCTGTTTCGCGAATATTTTGCATTTGTGGTCAAAACAATAAATTAGTCAACTCAGTTTCTTGGTTAATTAACCAAAGAATGGGCTCATTATAGCGCTGCGGTTATAAATGGAGCTTTCAATTACAGTTCAGTGGGTTGAATTTAGGCGGGGGAGATTTTCAGCTTTTGTTACAGATTGTGAAAAATTGGACATCTGTGTGTCAATCTGTTGGATTGTATTGTGCATTTACAATACTTTGATTACTTTTAAGTCAACTGATTTGGAATGGGGGATATTTTTTTTATTTTCTTGTTGATAAACTGTGATAGGATATTTGAATGTAGTTTTTATTGGTTTCTAACTCATATCCCTTGATATCTTTAGGTTTCCCTATATTTTTTCAGAAAAGGCATTTGATTTTTTGCTGTTTTTTCTTACCTTTTTGATAAGCCTCTTTTTCCGCGGTAATATTTTTCTGCAATGAAATGCATATACCGTTGTTGGAAAGAACTTCTAAAATTCTGTATAGGCAATAAAGCACATCCCCTCGCGACGATCGCTGTCAAATTGCAACCCACACACCTAGGGCCGGATTTAAAGCTTTGACGCTCCTATTCCTTGAATTTTTTTTTCCATTTAAACGAAAGAAACTGATGTTATACAGGGTTGCCAACCCTAGTGATTTATCACTATTTTTAGTGATTTTTTATATTGCCTAACCAAAAAAATCACTAAATTAGCACATAAATCACTGGATTATTGAAGAAATATCACTAAATCAACCAAAAATCACTAGAATCTATTGATATATTTCTGACCGGCTGGCAACCCAGATAATATAGAAATAATCAAGCAATTTCGGGGACCGGTACTGGAGGACTAGTTCCTTGCATGTATCTACTGGCAGCACTGGATCCTACCTCAACATCGACAACTTATAGTTGGTAATGGTTAGCCTCTATGATATAATCAAGATATGGTTTTTGTTGGTTTGTCTGTCCCAGTCAAGACTTGAATTGAGGGTTGTTGGCAATGGTCCCTGTCCAAATGACATGAAATCTTGATTTCTGATCAAACCACTCATACGTGATTGGGTTTTATTCAGGACTTATCGGACAGCAAATCTGATTCAAGATATGAGGAAAGGCCTAATAAAGGGACTTTCACGTAATTAACCATCTAGTAGGCCTATTACTGTGTTTTTAATTGCCAAATGTTCTGATATGTGCTGTGAATTTAAAATGTCGCAAAAATTTAGATACAGGCTATGATACCCCATGTGAATTATGACCGAATATTAGAGTTTTCTTAAGCCCGAATTAATTACGGCATTTTTGATTTTGAATTTATCAAATATAATTTGAAAATGCCAAATCTTGTTACTCTAAGTAAGACCCCGTTTTCCCAATGATTTGCACTATTCCCATTACCGCGTTGCTCAATTTGCAATAAGACCAAAAAACTTTTGTTATGACCTTTTTTTCTATGCATATTTAGATTCAAAGAGAACTAGTAAATAAGAAAAGAATCTTCCGAGATCTTGTGATTTTTACGATTGTTTCTATAACTGTATACAATTTCCGTGCTATTCATCTGTGTTAGTGACTTGACGAATTCGGTCCATTCCCGAAATATGGCATTCAATGTATGCCTGAAAATATTTGATTTTTTCACTAAAGATAACTCAAGAGAAGGTAAATTATTTAAAAGAGTAGTTAGTGTAAAAAATAGCCAATTGAGGAAAATGCGGCAAGTACTGAATCGTAAATTAACGATTGTCTTACGTCAATTGACCTTTAAAATAGTGAAGCATAACTTACATGTTTTTGTTAGACAACGTTTTGTTGGAACAGGTTTAGAAGGTTTTCATTCATTACTGATTGTTTTTTTATTAGAAGATTATTTGCAGCACGGTTTAAGAAATTGGCAAACAAGTTGTACCAAAGTGATTACATCAGAACCAAAATGTTTTAATTATTTCATGCCTACTATTGACAAGACCGTATAGACGTTTTTAGGAAGAAACTAGATTATAATTTAAGAATTAATTTTTTGCTCAAGTTTAGTATTTCACTTCTAGAAAGTTCAAGCTTTCATGAAATGAAAATTTGATTGGGCCCAAGTTCCTGAATCGCACACTCTACTTGGGATTGCCCACAAGGAGGGGTAAAACTGAGCATTCCTCAAACCCTTTGAATAAGCTACCCAAATGCACAAAAGCTGTGAGGTATTTTAATTCTTGGTAAACACATTACAATTGACCAGCAGGAAGACTGAACCGCCAATCCCATATCTAAAAGATGAATAAACTTTGCCAAAGTTCTGAAAATTTGATTGTCTTTTAACCAGAGTATTCGTCTGCCTAAGCTTAGCTAGGGGGAGAGGGTGGACAACCTCTTCTTCTAGAATGGTACCGTTCTGTTAGCTGGAACCCGCGCGAGAAGTGAAGTTTGGTTAATGCTAATGAAATAAAACAAAATATGATGAAAATGTAATAGTTTAGCAACAAATTTCGGCTATATATTTGCACATTAGGGGGAATGGGGGGTAAAGCATAGCACATATTAAATACGTAACCTAACCTAACTAGGTACCTTTTTCTCCCCTAAACCCCAATGTTTAAATATTGTACAAATCACTGTTTACAATCTCGGCATAGGATTTCTCCTTTGAAATAACCAGTTGGACTAGTTTCTTTAGCATTTTCTCTCTACAATATATCGCATGGGTTGCAGCTAATAGTACAGTACCAAAATCATTGCCTGAAGCGTCCCTTTCCATATTCACATAATAGAGACCATCTGATTCAAGGATGAATATTTGGCTGTTATTTGTCAAACTTGCTTGCTTTTTACTTGGGAGTACTTGGTTTTTGGGCCTTAAATACCTCTTTTTCGTCATATGTCTGATTATAGGGATTTCTTTTACATTTTGTTTTAATTATATTTTAGTAAGGG
Organism: Artemia sp. Qi Xiang Cuo; assembly: GCF_049724085.1. Taxonomy (NCBI): domain Eukaryota; kingdom Metazoa; phylum Arthropoda; class Branchiopoda; order Anostraca; family Artemiidae; genus Artemia; species Artemia sp. Qi Xiang Cuo. Next base: position 73,100,923 of record NC_142795.1, on the reverse strand, counting down.
GGGGTTCTATATCTAGCAATAGGGCGGAGTTTGCCCCGTTACTCTACACGTTTCCCCTTTACATGCAAAATTGAAATGTTGGATAGAATCCGTTCTTACTATGCGTTTATCAAAATGGTTGTATCAAAACCAAAATTTTTAAAGTTGGTCGTGACCAATGTTGACACGACCTGATTGACCTTTTGAGAAGAAAATAGATTGAAATCCAAAACTTCATTTTATATTCAAGTTTAGCGTTTTATTGCTAAGAAGTGCGAGTTTTCATAAAAATTAAAACTCAATTGGAGCCAAAGTCCAATTGACCCTTAAATAGTGAAGTTCAGTGCATTTATAGGGAAATAGTGAACTTATAGGTTTAACTTACAACTTGTTTTTTTATTAGAAGATTAGGCTATTTGCGGCATGGTTTAAGAAATTAACCAACAAAGTGATTACATCAAAACCAAAATATCGTTAAACTTTTTGACTAACTATCAATTCATTCATAATCTAGTACGCCTATATCGTTCTTTTTTCCATCTGCGGTTTTTTTTTTTTGTCTTTTGATGTGTTTGATTTTTTTTGTCTTTTGATGAGTTTGATTTTTTTGTCTTTTGTGTTTTAGCCTAATCAAGACATACAAAATTGTTATTATAACCCAATTTACTAATGATAAACAAAACAACTCTTTAAAATGAAGAGACAAAATTATATAAGTGATTATATCATTTTTTTTTTATTTTTAAGGAAATCAAAAACTAGAGTGTTGATAAGAAAATCTAATATTGGCAGTAAGAATCAGATTCATTTTTGATTCTTACAAGAAAGGGCCGATAATATAGAATAATATAGGCCAATGAGTACCCCCCCTCTATTGGATTTTTTCGAGTTCTCGACATCGGGCTTTCTGAATTTGTCCCAATAAACATCCATGGATGGCTAGTGGTTTAAGTCTGGTCGCTGTAATTATTGTTTACGCCTTTTTCTAATATGGGCCTTGACATGACTAGTATAGTTAATTCGACCATTTGGTGAATAAATGGGATTAAGTAATACGGCTGATTCCTACAGACGATTCCTTGGTAATAGATGAATTTGCATTCCCAGAACAATCCACAATCGTGCTGATCAAACAGTTCCTGGCAACAAATTGTAAGTAAAGAGCGATGCGGCTTAATAGTAACCAGACCTCTAAGAACCAGTCTTCATATCAATAGATACATCAAAAGAATCGAATTTTGATTCTTTTCGAGAGGAATTTTCGTGGGGGAAGGGAATTTTCCATGGAAGGGTAGCCGGATTTCCCAGGATTATTTAAAAAGCGATCAGAAATTAAATTAAAAAAAAAACAGATCCTTTCCAACTGAAAGTAAGGAGCAATATTAAAACATAATCACTAACTTAATTAAAACGAACAGACATCATTACGTATATAAGAGGGTTGTCCCCTCCTCAATAAATCACTTTACGCAAACGTTTTTTTTAAAACTTATTATTTCTATTTTCTATAAACTATTACGAACTTATTATTCTTTTTTTCCAGAAAAGCTTGTTATTCTAATAGTAATTCTTAAATATTTGGAACAAAAAGCCAAACTTTAGCGTAAAGAGCGAGGTTTTGATTAAGGGGCTACCCCCTCATATACGTAATAACTTCTGTTCGCTTAAGTTTTAGTGTTGCTCTTTACTTTCAGTTGAAAAACTTGTTTTTTTATTTATTTAACGTTCTTTAGCGTTGATTTAAAGCCATATTTATAATATATTACAGGTAATTATTTGTTTAAAAAAAACTTTTCTTAATTTAGTAATCGAGACAAACGAGCACTTGAACATGGTTGAACTCGTCCATCCAATCACCTAGGACAAAATAGTATTATTGTACTTGTTTTTCAATTGAGTGTTTTTTGTGAATTATTTGGATAAATAGGGACTAAATTGAAACACTTTTGAAGGCCTTGATTACGCTAGTGAGAAGCCAGTCAAACTTCTATTCAGACCCAAAACCTGTCGTATGTGATCGATGAGAGCTTTTGACCCCTTGAAGTCCATTAGATCCTGAAAGCCTAAGTATCAGATAAAATACGTTTTCTCAAAAGGCATTTTTAGAGACATTCGATTATAAGCCGTTGGCTATGACGAGCCATGCGTTATATCATCTGTATGCCATCGCTTAACTGTTTTCAAGAAATCGGTTCTACCTTTTGGCTATCTTATATCTTGCAATGTTTTCTGGCATTTGGAAATTTGCAAATGGATTGTTCTGACTCGGGGGCGATTTGGTACGCCTTAAATTTTGATAAGAATGATAGTGGTGACAAGTAGGGAGATTAGAACTGGCAGCCTGGGTAATGCAACTTAATGCATTTTAAGGTGAGTCTAGACTAGGATGTTCCTGCTTTTAGGGCTTTATCGCTAAGCTTTAATATTCATTTGGTTGTAAAAATCAAAACGCATCATATGAAAATTAGTTTTGAGTTATTCAAGTTGTTCTCAAGGAATATGGAAAACTGGTGAGAGGGAATTTAGGCATATGGGTTTAGCCGAGATTAAAACTAGTACTGGCTCTGGCTGTGCATTATTACTTGGCTCAACTATAAACTATCGGAACAAACTTAGTCTTAGACTAGCAAGATTTTAGTAGGAATATATGTAAACTTTATATATGTTGGTAGACTACAAGATAAGGGTTCGAGAGAAAATTTCCAGGAGCAGTGGAGTATGAAATTGGAGAGTCTAATGGCTAATAGTTCGGCTCTACACTTGACCTTATGTCTTTGTATTATTAATAAAAGTAATTTGGATAGTGCCTACTTGTCCCTAAGGATTGGCGGCCCTTATACTGGTACCCTCTAGGTTCTCACGCCTATATGGTTTTTGTAACTAGCGATTTTTACTTAGTCATCATCGCACTTCCGGCGGCTTTTGCTCCACCACTTTGACAAATCAAATTGTTTAGAAGTTTATACATCTTCTTTAAGTTTCAAACGAACGGAAAAGTGCCTCTGTATTAATCTGTCTATCGGTTTAATGTAAAGTAATTGTCTTCTAAGCTCAAACTAAAAAGGTGACCAAAATTTTGTTTTTGAGTGGCTGATGAATAGCTACTTGTTTTCTATATGTTCATTATTACTGTGGTTTAAGCTATTGCATATTTAACAGAATTGATTGGCTAAAGCGGGAAATAACACAAAATTATTGTTTTGCCTTTGAAGTTAAAGCTAAAAACCGAAAATGAATTTTTTATTTAGGGGGGGGGGGGCTCGGAGTATTCTAAGCCTTAGTCTTTGATCAGTTGTTTAAACTCAGTATGTTTTTTATTACCATATTCTACTCGAAAACTAATTTTGTTTGTCCTTTTCAGGATAGTTTATTCAAGTGACAAGGGTTTTAAGTTTTGTTTCAAGATGAAAACTCGACCGTGTTCATCCGTCCTAGCGAGCTTCGTCTTTTCTTTTGTGCCAACATCACTCTGGTTGTCAGTTTAGCTATAATAGATGGCTCTGATTGCCGTGTGACCTGTGAGGACATTCAAATCGTGCCATACGTATGTAGTTTGTACTGTTTTTAGTTTGATACCTTACTAGTCCGAGGCATTTTTTTTACAAAATCAAAATATAAATTATGGAGGACCCTCTACCTCAAATGAGTGGCAAATGCAAAAATTTCCAAAGACTTGAGTTTTAATTTAAAAAAGGATGGTATGGTCCTTGTTGATGAATTTTGTTTGTTTGTACGAGACTACTTCTCCAGTTTCAAGGTATGATTATTATGTATATATTTTTGTTGATTGTCCAAGAATTGCGTAAAAATAAACGTTGAGTCTCGATATTTTGTGTTTTCTGTTTATGGTTAGGGCCTAGGTGTTCTAATAAATTGATCACATTTTGGTTCAGTGATGCCATGTGGATTAATTCCTTTTTTTCCTGGCCACTGTCATTGGTGCAATTATTTATTTAACTATGTACATAGTTTTATATTTAATACGATTTTGAAATTACTCTGCTTTATGGTAAATTCATATCTGAAACATAAACGTCAAAGGCAATTTATTTTCTTGTCCTTTCTTCTGTTTTTTTAGTGTAAAGTCTTATCGTAAGTATTTTGTAAGTAGGCCTACTGACAATGGTGTCAAAATGAAAGGATTCATCGGCGTTTTTTTTTTATTGTGGTTTTTAATGATAAATTCAAAAAAGGCATTTTTGTAAAAAAAAGACACTGAAAATATTTTTCAACATCTAGGGAGAGGTCAAAACAGTCCCTAGACGAAAGCCCTCCCTTTCCCCTTAATTTACGCCGTAATTGGGGCTCCTACAAATTAATCCAAATGCAGCGCAGAACACGCCTAGGGTGAATTGTTACCCTAGTGTTGCCACGCTAGTGACTCATCACTTTGATAACGATTGTTTCGATAATAAATTGTATGTTCTTTTTATAAATGTAATATTTTGTCATCATTTACTCCTTTAAAAATGGTCTTAAACCGTAAAATGGGGGGGGGGGTGAAGACAATTTCATAAACCACATTGGCATTTCATACCCAACAATAAATAAATGAAGATGAAGAAGGAAGTTTTGTAAGACCAATGAAATCTTTTGAACGAAAGTGTTAACGAAAAACAATAAAGATAAAGACAATAAAGGATAAAGCGACAAACAAACAACACAGAAAGCAAAAAGAAATAAAAACCCAAAATGGAAGAATTAAATAACTAAGAACGTGGAATTTGGATTTGCTTTGTGCTAAAAACTCGCTAAATCATCTATCCCTCCTTCAAGAATCGTGTTATACGTTGCTTATTGGGGGAAGGTTCTATCCATTGAGACGAGTCCAAAAGATGACCCTGCGGGCATTTGGAAACTCGAAGCTTCAAGATATAGCTCCGGAAAAAAAATTCCCAGAAGTTATGGCTTTGTGATCCTGTGTCCCTCCCCCCCCCCCCCAGATATTTGGACTGCATCCATGCGAATGTCCATGTATGTAAATGAATATCCTAAATTCTCGCCGCTCTTCCTACTCACATCAATAATTATTTCCACATAAAACAATGAATAGATTCTTTTGCTGTTCTTAAACAGAATTTACATTGCTTATTCATGCTTCAAGAGTTGGAACAAATGAACAAAAAAGAATCACCGCAGGTTTTGTTTTAAACTTCTAGTACTTCATCCAAGGCTGAAAATGCATTATAAAGTTGATCGTGTGCCAAAGAACTTCCTCAGCAATGACGCCATATCTTCTGAGCATAGTGATAAACTATTCTAAAAATTTGACTAAAAGTTTAAAGCTGACTTCAACAAGAACTATTTTTCCCTCAATTTTAGTATCTGAAAAGTTTATACAAATATTCTGAAAAGTTTAAGACGGAAAATGGTTCGACATTTCTTGTTAACTCATTAATATTGGAGAGAAAACACTAAGCGGTCCATACACTAGCCATTTTATTGCTATCAAATCAGTAATTTTCGCAGGATTTTTGTTTGGGGTTGGCGTCTTTAAAAACGCATCAAAAATTTTTTTATATGTCTTTTGGTCATGTTCTTATGAGTCGGACAAAAATTTAAGAGGGGCTTGAACCCCGTACCCCCTCTGCCCTGTGTGCGACATTCCCTAGCCTAAATATGAAGATTTTTTTTTAGTCTGTGTGTGTGTTCAAGCTCAGACTTGCACAAATTGTTCTAAATCTTTGAAAAATGAGAGTTGACCACTGGTGCCACATAACACAGTTGCTTTCAGATCAAACTTCAAGATAAGTATAAAATACGCAAGTATCTATAAGTATTAAGTAATAAATATATTAATTAAATCAAGGGTAATAAAATAATGAATAGTGTACCATCGACCCGTACCCTCTAGTGAAGCGTATTGCTGAACAAAGCTTTATGGAGGAGATGGTTTGTTCCATCTAAAAATTTGTTTCAGGGCTCTCGAATAGATTTACATGTACCTATGGTGCCAACAGGAACGTCGTTTGGGGGTGGCAAGGGGGCGGTCCCCCCCCCCCCCCAAATAATGTGGAGAAAAAATATTATACATCCCATGCCCTTTGACTATTCAGATATGGAACCTTCTTGGGCCCCCCCCCCAATAAAAATGCTGGAGATTGGCCCCTGGGTGTCAATGGGCTAAGCTTATTTCCTTGCCCCCGCATGTAGAATCGAAGAGTCACAGATAAATTATGACAAATAAAAATTATGAAAAAATAAGGAACTTTGGAAACAAACCCCCTACCCCAAAGGCAAACTTATAAGACGTTTCGGAATTTTAAACAGAATAGATATCTCAATTTTTTTTTACAAAATATAAAACAATCAAATATTTATTCGATGTCATATCATATCTGGGCTAGAGGAACGGCGTATAGTAGAAAATGTACCCAGAGGAGACTGATTCCCCTCCAGTAGATTTCGGCCTTTAAAAAGGGTACTCGAATTTTCTCAATTTCCTGTCGAATTAGCCACCTCCAAAGTTTCTAAGACAGTCCTTTATGTTTGGAGTGGATGAAAAAAGGTATTTTGACAATCCTCTAGCCCTTTATTTATCTTCCTTCTACATTTGGGTCCTCTTGGCCCATTGTTGTTTAGGCCTATTAGCTAAAGGCCAGTAGGAATTTGGACCTTTTTTGAGACCTTCTTTGTTAGAGGAGCTGAGGAGGAGCCAATCCTTTGAACAGTTTTGTACATTAGTCCGTTTGGCCCACAGTATATAAATTAGTGATCTTTCCCTATTTCACCCAGTATAAAAACCCGGACCGAGGTGCGAGTGCTCCAGAGAACGTAGAAACATAAGCGACATTAGATTTTTTCACGGGTAGACAAGACAGATTTTTCTTGAACGCGAAACTTGGCTTCTACGTTGGAACACTAAATTTTGAAGAAACTAATTTTAAATTAATTTATCCAATACATATATGAAAATCGGTAATTAGTAGTGCAATGTTATTATTATATGTTTTTAGGACTTAAAATTAGGTTTCGAAGTCTCAAGTTGGTTTCAAAGGCATTTTGAGAAAGTTTCTACCAAAATACGTGTTCCAGGGTAATTGGACCGCTGATGGTAGATCAAATGAGAGGAGCTGTTTGTACGCGCTAATGCAAGAATAAGTGGGAGGAGCTGTTTGTTCGCACCGAGAATGAAGAGCCAGAAATTATATCTGCGGTAAACTTACTGCTATATCTTTATACTGTGGTTTGGCCCAAGGACTTGCGGCTATAAGTTTCAGGCTGTTCAGAGCAAAAAGCTTTGCAGAAACACAAAAAAAAGAAATAAAAATAAATTTTATATGATATTTTACATCACATTCTACTATATTTGGAATATAGGTAGATTATTCCAAAATTCCTTTTATTTTCTTCAATTTTGCATTTGACATACTGTCTTTGTGGCTGCTAAATTTTACATGGGGGAGGGGGGAATAAGCCGGACCCCCTGGTGCCATATTGCTTATTTACATTCTATTGTAAAATTTCGTTTACGAATTTAATAAAACAATACAAAATCAAAGGATTTTACTTGTTTAATTGTAAGTGGCTCATTAAGGATGCATTGATTTTTAATGGCAAAATGCTTTTATGGTGGTATATGTATTTTTGTGGTTCAAAATCGGAAAAGTTTGAGATGATGAGCTGCATGAATGCTTTCAGATCTGAGGAGGAAGTATTTAACATGAAATTAACTATGAAATAAATTTAAAGGGGCTGATTATGGTTGGCTCTCAAATGAAACTAATTTAATGAAGTAAATCCGAGAAGCCACCTTCGACGTGCCTCCCCTAAGTATCATGATTGTTTTGCCTGTTTTTATGTCTTGATGAATTTTGTTGCCCCCCGGTCCCTGAAAGGTATTCTATACGTAATAACTTCCTTTATTCATGCCTAATTTGGATTAGCCATTGCTATATGTTTTTTAATATTACCCGTTTCTTCTCAGGAAGTAGAAAACCTAGTTTCATTTGACGATTTCTGGTATTTTGAAATTCCCCTCTATATATCTTTTCATCAACCTTGAAGGTCAAATTCAGGAAGAAGCCTCATTAGATAAAAAATCTTGGGTTTTCGTGGCCATCCAAGTTCATGGAGTCATGACCAATCAAAATTTATTTGCAATTTCCAGGAATCTAGTTTATTATCACATTCAAAATTATGCAGCTTGTGACAGCGGGACAATTTTTTTTTCAGCTTTTGTGAAATGCGCAATTCGAATGTAAAGAGCTTCCGTTTTGATAAGGGACAACCGAAAAGTCCCCTTTGTAAGAAAAAGGATTGAAGCAACTTCAAAACTTTGAGCAAGCGGTTCACAAAATATTTTGATCTGAAAATAAGGTAAACCCACACCTCGTTCATTTCTGGCACGGGAATTACAGGAATATCCAGATAATTATTCTACAAACCTGGAAGACTTGGAGGCGAGAAATATAAAACGATGCAATTTTACGATTGGTACGGACAGAGAAAAATAACACTTTTTAGGGGGAGGTATAATGCTTAGAAAATTGTAATACGGATTTGTTTTTGTTTACATTTTCACGAGTGTTCTTCCGCCTTTCAAATGATAAAAACCCCTAGATTATTCTTTGATGAGAATCCCTGACCTGCGTGTATCACCAGACTCTTTCCGCACTAAAATCTTCCCTTAAAGGTCAGGTGTATGTGACTTATAATCTCAGGTACATCGGTAGGGGACCCTCACCGGTATCTCATAACTTGTAAATGATTTTTCAATACTGAACAATGCGAGAAACATCTCAAATTTCCTTACTGTATAATCATTTTAGAATTGTCCTTTTACTCACACCGTCAAGGTCAATTTTTAAATTACTGAGACATCTTACTTTGCAGAAAAACTTCAGGATCAAACTGTTCGTGGTGATGAACTGTAAGTAAGGAGCAACACTGCTCGGTACTTTCCCATTATCCGGGCCTCTTGGCTTAATCACTATAGACTGGCAATGATAAAACCCATTTTTTGACGTCTTAACCGTTGTAGAGCAGGCAATGATAGCGAGGGTTTTATTGCGTATACTATATTAAACTGTGGTTTTTTGGATTTCAGGGGGGGGGGAAAGGTACCTAGATTAGGTTAGGTTACGTATTTAATATATGCAATACTTTACCCACCCCCTCCCCCCGAATGTGCAAATATATAGCCCAAATTCGTTTCTAAACTATCATATATTCATCCTATTTTATATCATTAGCATTAACCAAACTTGACTTTTTAGAGAGGCCCGCATAATGGGAAAGTACCCACTGCTCAATAAAAACTCAAAAGTTTTAATTGTTTTTTTTTCTAAACTCTAAAAAACGAAATTTTGATATCCGTAAATATGTTAAAATAATCGGTGTATTATGCTGATTCCAAATATATAAGATTCATTAAGCTTATTGTTACTCATAAAAGGCTACGAGCCTGAGAAAATGTGCTATAAACTTTAGCGTGAAGAGCAAAGTATGGAGGAGGGGCAACGTTTTCATGTACGGAATAATTTGTCTTCGTTTTGACTCTTAAGTTGCTCCTTAGGGTACTTGTCCATTATTCAGAGCACACCCAAAGAGTGAAGTTTGGTAAATCTAATGAAATGTACCAAAATATGACGAAAATATAATACTTTATTAAAAAAATTATGGGAACTACAGCAGATAATTATAGAAAGCAGGCCGCCCAGAATGAATTATACTAAATACCTAACCTAACAAAAATACCAATTCTGTATATTAAATATTGAATTAAAATATATTTACAACAGTTTTTCCACTGTGCCTAAGCTAATTGTCTCCGAATAAAGATAGCTAAACCGGTTTTTGTCAGATCTTGCAGATCAAAATTCTTGAATGTGTTCTGAATAATGGGCAAGTACCCTCCTTACTCTCAGTTGGAAAAACTTGTTTTTTTTTTATTTATTTAATCATCAGATAAAATACGATGATTTTATAAAAGTGGAGATGTGAATTAAATATTGAATTAAAATATGAATTAAAATATTTATAAAAGTGGAGATGTGAATGAAGACAGTTGTCCTTTTCAAAACTACCACTTCACTCCTAGTGAAAATTCAAAGTGTTATTTAAGCTTACATTTGGGAGGGGGCTTCCATGATCCTTAATTTCTGATTAGACAATGCCAAACCATTAAATATTTTGGAGATAATGACCCAGGCCATTTGGATTTCCTTCAAGCTATGCCATTTTCAAGAATAACATTCTCCTGCGTAGTAGCCCAAAATAGTAGCCTAATGAACGTGTTACAAGACAAAATTAAAGAGGAATTTTTAAAGTAAGCCTCGTTAAAAACTTTATTGCCGAAACTTTCAACTACCAGTTACTTGGTATTTCCCTCAAAGCGCAAGAAGCATAATCTTAGCCTATGTGTTGACATAAGGCGTCAACCATTGAGGTAAAGGAATGACGCCCTTGGCCACGTCTCGTGCCAGTCGGTAGGGGTTAAATACACCTGCTGTACGATGAACGATTATGAATTTTCGGACAATGTGAAAAGGCCCTAAGGTATAGTGATCCAAGTGTGTGCGGCAATTTGGCCAGATGGTTTTAAGCTGAAAATTGCGTGATCCTGTCGAAAGTAATCTTAAGATGTTCGACTTTGGACAAGATTCTGTAAAGCTATCAGAAAGCTTTGATAATACCGCTGTAAGTTGTAAGTAATTTTCCTCTGAAGTAAACGCTTTCCTGACTGGCCAAACTCACTGAAGTCTTATTTTGAGACGATTTGGATGCTAGCTCTTTTAACTAAAAAAAATAATGGTACTTGGGCATTATATGAACCTTTCTAAAAAGTCAAGTTTGGTTAATGTTAATGAAATAAAATGAAATAGCATGAATATATAATAGTTTATAAACAAATTTGGGCTATATATTTGCACATTGGGGGCGGGGGAGTGGGGGGTAAGGCATAGCATATATTAAATACGTAACTTAACCTAGGTACCTTTACCCCCACCCCCCTAAAATCCCCAAAAACAACAGTTTAAATATCGTATACGCAATGAAAACCACGCTTTTATTGCATGACTCTATAGCGGTCTTTGAATTAACCCATCAAAAACGGGTTTTTCGTGACTGGTTTCCTTGTAAAGGCCCATATAGTGCCCAAGTACTATAATCAAATGCCTTTATAGCGTTAAGTAAATACTGAGCAAATCGTAATTTTACAACTTTTTGAAATTAATTAAAAAATTACCTCATTTCAACTCTATCCAAAGGATATTTGGTACTTATGTATTAGCTGGTACCCACGCGATATATTGTGCTAAAGGAAACAAGTCAAACGGGTATCTGTCAAATAGATCGCAAAGCGTGGTTTGTCATTGCGTTTACAGACTATTGTTTTTTGGGACTTAGGGGGAAAAACGTACCTAGGTTAGGTCAGGTTTCGTATTTAATATATGCTGTGCTTACCCCCCCCCCCCTAATGTGCAAATATATAGCCCAAATTTGTTTCTAAACTATTATATGTTCATCCTAGTTTGTTTCATTTTGTTAGCATTAACCAAACTTGACTTCTCGCGTGGGTACCATCTAATACATTAGTACGGAAATTTTATTGGTGATATTTATTTTGAGTTCTTGGGCAGTGGCGTAATTTCGTCAAAATCTTGGGGGGAGGAGTTGGAACCAATTTTCCCAAATCAAGTGAAAATGACAGTGAAAAAGGAAAAATGAGTCACATAGTACCATAAAGGCAAAGATATGCTAAAGAAAACTGAACTGTTTCTCTGGATGATTTTGCAGAAACTAAATTTCAGCTGGGGAGAGGGGGGCAAACTGAGGTCTGGAGGGGGAACGGAAAAATGAGGTCTTGATGGTTCATTTGCCCTCCTACCACTTAGCATATCAGGCCCCTGTTTTTAGGGCTTGATTCATTGGTGAGAAGCTATTAGATCCCACTTTAAGGTTTATTGCCCAAAGGAGACTTTTACACTGACTTTCAGAAGTGCTAACTTTCAGAAGAAGAAGAAGGTATGAAATTCCCTGTCCTTTGATCAGGAGTGGATCCAGAGGAGGAGGGCGGTCTCACGTCCCCTAAGATTTTCCTGTCGTCCTCATTGTTTTTTTCCTTCTTACTCTTTTTTTAAAATAAACTTGTTAATTATAGGTGCCCTTGTCACATTGCCCCCCCCCCCCTCCAAGATTTTTCTGTAGATCCGTCTTTGCCCTTGATGTCAAGGAAACACGTTGTCGATTGTAAACGGACGTGACGTTGGCTTCCGGGTTTGCATCCAGTACTACCTCTACATCTTAGTGCATTTTTTCAGGCACGTACACGTGACGAGGAGGAGTATCCAGGACCTTCCGAAGGCCCGTTATTTTTACGATTCGCCCTCTAATTTTTTACTTTTTCCAAATGTTTTGACAGTTTTATAAGTTGTACTCCTTTTCCTCCAAAGAAATCCATCCATATGTTTGTGCATTTATTGCAATGGGTACGTTTTCTGACTAGTTCTCTACTTCTATTTTTGCTAGTGTTTGTGCCATATTGTGAGCAACGGAGACGTGTCACTTCATAAAATATAAAGGAGTTTCTTTTACTCTTTATTTTAGAACCTTATTTTTAAAATAATATTGGAATGTACTTTTAGATGCAAGTTCAATTTCTTAGATTAAATAGTACTATATGCAAAAATATAATTTTTGTAGTTGTGTCATTGTGAAATCATGCTGTCAACATGTCATCCTTTTCGACTGGTAACTTGACAACGTGTTGTAAAAAAAAGTGCGCAACCAAAGCCAGAAGAATTCTCTAGGCCTTAAGTTTGGCTTTTTCCGTGGCCTGTTCGCCAGAAAATCCAGTGCATTGCAGTCAAGGTGTTTCAACTTTACCGAAAAATACCTAAAATAAATTTGTCTGCTATCTGCTCCATCTGCCACCTGCAGATCGTCCATCTGCTTAAAAACTCATTCCCAGAAAACCGCGATTAAAATTTTGAACACTCCGTAGTCCAGTTCATAAAATTGTATCAGCTAATTCTTTTTGTCTGCCGTTAATGATAGTGCAACAAATAAGCAAGAAAGGGTCGTTTTCCCTCTCAGAAAAAGTGTCCACGAGTCTATTAGGTTAAAACTGAGTTTAGGTTACAGAGGGTCGTACCGAGTCCCAAGTATACCATTCACAGAAAAACAATACTGAATCGCAAAAGGTTTCCCAAATTTTATTTTGCTTACGGAACAGGATAACTTCGCTCTCAGATCGCGATATTTTGAACAAGTTTGGCGATTTTAGAAATCATCTTAAACTAACTGGAGTTTATAATGTGAAAAGAGGTCAATGCTGTGTATTTTACTATTGATTGATACTTGGTAAAAACTAACCTCATACATAATATAGTATGTAATCTCAAACATAATAAGGTATGTATACAGTGTAGTAATGACAATAGCTCCAAAAAGTTCATGGTAATGCACGGTAAGTAAAGAGCAATCGCTATGAAACAATATCAGCATAAAGAAATGTGTATAAAAGGTAAATAAATACGGTATTGGATTTTGCAAAATCTACCGGAGGTACTGATCTCTTTTCATTGCCCTCCAGCCAGGAAGTGGAATGGGGTGGATGGGGGCCAGTCATCCTGTGGTTTTACACGATCTTCCTTTTTACCTTCCCCAGATTTCTCCAAGTGTCTATTTAAAGCTGGATTGACTCTGGCTGAGCTTAAAGAGTCCAAACCAAATAAACAGCGAAACCAGGACTCGAACCCCTTTCCTCTCGGGAAAAGGGTTTCAAGTTCAGCCTGCTCGATATGTGCGTAGTTTTGCTATAAAAAGACAATCACTCCCAAAAGGGGGCCAATTTTGATGAAAATTAAGGCGTTAAATTCAATACGTTTAAGGAATTCTTGACCTCGATTCTACAAAACGCATTTATTATTTTTTTTTTTCCTAGACGGATGGTCACAAATTCGTGTTTTTATTTGTTTTTCTCATTGACGGTCGAAATGCCAATTCCTTTACTTTTTTGCCAAAAAAGTCAGTTTGGTTCGGATTGGGACAAAGTGCAATGGTGCAAAACTTGTAAGTTGACATAGCCAATATGTCCAGTTTCTGGGGTAACACCACTGCGCGGTGACGCATTTGTCCTGGCCGAAGGGCCACGACACGGAGTTCAGGACCGCCGGTTTGGACCTTAAGGGTCTAGTGCCGTTATACTTACTTGCTATTTACCCCTAAGCATGTATGCACTCCAAAGAAAATGAGCGATTATTACTGACCATTTATCCAGTAATACTAGCTATACAGTGTATAATAGTCAGATACTAAATATTAAGGGTCAGGTAGCCTCCCTCCAAAAAAGAACGAGAAGGTGGGTTAGTTAATTATTTTTGGCGTGGGGCTGACTTAAGCCTCAAAATTGCTTATTTTGGCAAAAATATTGAATTTGCGTGATTTTATTTTGAAGGAGTAACGTAGCAAGTTGATCTGCTTAAAAGGGGGGTTTGGTGGGGTGATAGCTTTCCTCGAAAATAAAAAAATCTCGTTTCATTTTGTGAAGCAAATACACGTGAATGAATACATATTGTTGAAGCATTGTTATACAACAGTTAAACTGTAGTGTAAACAGGAGGTAGAAAGATTGAGGTGGAATGGGGGGGGGGGTGATAATCCCCTTTTATTTAGGTGAACCGTATGTATGGCGCTGAAAAGGAGCAATGTCAAGGAGTAAGTAAAACGCGGAAGTTTTTTCAAATAAAAGTAAGAATTGGCGTGAACATTTACATATAGGACCGAAGGTATCCTAAATGTAAGATTGAGGGGTAGGTAGCGAAATGTATTCTTCTTTTCTCCAGCCAATCCCCTCTCCCTTCCAAAACAGCAACCCTATAGGTATTTGAAACGTAGGGGGTAGTATTTTATTTTTGAGGAGGAAAGCAGGAGGTGGGCATCTGGACTGCTAAAAATAATTGAAGAAGTAATATTTTCATTCTATCTGCAAATCTTGATTTTGTGTTGATATTAGTGTGCACTTCGTATTTTGTTATGATGACAACCTCCCTTAAGTCCCTATCTTGGCTGTGCGCGCGTCTACTTTTTATGAATTGAATTTAGAGCAAAATTAGGGATAAAGCCAAAGGAGTTATTTAATCATAGTGATTCCTCTACGCCATCGGGTCAAAGGCATATCACGATGCAAATTTATTTCGTCAGCTGGTACCACCTTTTCTTTTTTTTAATACTTCACATCCCCCCTCCCCTTGTTATTACTTTTATTAGGGGCATAGTGAGGGGGGGCGGCGATGGGTTTGATCCCTGAAGTATTTCTCTGACGAAATATGCAGGCGAAAACAGCCCCCCCGAACAGAAATTCTTTTGGCACCCCATCGCCCCTGACTAAAAATCTTTTGAACAGTTCGGGCTATCATTATTGTCAATTTTGTTATTACTATTATTTAAATTTATGCCACTGAATGTTGAAATGCTTCCTGTAACTTAGGTCTACATTTTTGGAGGGGGTGACTAGGGGTGGGCAAATTGTATAGCGCTCAATTTGGCTTAATTCTCCCATTTTGTTATTTCTCCCCAATCTAGACGGTATGTTGTATCTTTTTGTGACATGAGATTTAATTCAGTCTAATAGACACAGGAAATAATATTAGGGGCATCAAGCTGTGTATACCTATGATAGTTAGTGAGCATCCCCTTGTTAAACGTATTTTATAGGAATAAATCGCTCCAAAATCGCACATAACTTTGTTACTTTTTTTTCAACCTGACCTGTTTGCTTTGAAAATGTTTATTTTCACATTATACATACCAAATTGTTTGTTCGTGTCTCTAGACTCGTATAACAATTGTAAACTCTGTTGTTAAGATACAATTTCAAACCTAGTAAAAATTGTCTATCCACACCTGTGAGCAATTTTAGTAATTTCCGTCTACTGAAATCAAACCCACTTAGTGTTCATGTACTTACGTTTTTACAAACAGAACTTGAACGTCCTAACGGCGTGAATGTATTTTTCGGGGGATTGTTTTCCAGATGGGTAACTAATACATAAGAATGTGCATTGTACTTTAAATATTATATTTATCTCTATATGTATTATTGCATAAAAATTAAATTGTATTTTAAACTCAATTTCATCAGTTGCGCCTTAAATGAGCGAGATTTTGAGGTTTCCTGGTAGAATGCTTAGCATGATGGCGAAGGAAACTATGAAGGATACTGCGTACAGTGGCAGTTGTCGTCTCTTGCGCCGTGGACAAATTTTGATTAGCCCCCCTCCCATACGTCTCCTAAAAAATTTCAGGCCCAATTTCAACAAAATTTTCATTTATTAACAATTGCTTGCACTTATTCCCGGCTGGGTAACCTCTGATTGGGTAGCCAAAAGTTCTGGTGCTCGGCCCATCTCTAAAATCGGCCTGATGTGACTGATCCGTCTTCTAAGAAGCCTGAAAATGTTTGATAAAGTCTTCAAATTTTCAAATTCGGAATCAAGGACTCCGATCAGGTTCAGAATGGTAAGCTATACGGACCTGTACCCCTTTCCTTCTGAAAAAAAAAATGGTACCCATAAGCTGGTGAGAATATAATACTCCAAGTAGGCACATAGGCATTAATTTAGTTCGGAGAGTGGCAAAATTTTAAGAAAAATGCAAAATTATCCGAAATGTCAGTGGTGCAATTTTGTCCAGGTCCTGGGGGGGGGGGAGTTGGACCTAATTTCCCCAAATCAAGTGAACATAAGAGTGAAAAATGAGCCATATAGTACCATAACGGTAAACATATACTAATGAAAACTGAGCCGTTTCTTTGGATGCTTGAATTATGCAGGGTTATCTTCAGTTTTAATAAGACCTCTGAAGAAACTAAATTTCAGCTACGGGAGCAAACTGGGTTCTAGGGACTAGTTCTCCCTACCCATAGCAAATTACGCCCCTTACGAAGTGTATGAAAGATGTCTGAAATTACAGTAAAAATCTCTAAATAATTGGAGAAGGATGTCAAGCTGAAGCCCGCCCCATGGAAGTGCCATGCTCAGTTCAGTCCTTAGTTGGACACAGGACTACCCAAAGAGAGGAAATCGCCCCGGCTCGGCACTTGAAAATATGATGGGCACTGGACGGAAAGAGACCAGATACTTACCCCCTTCTCCCACACTGAAAACCCATAATATGTATAAAATGCAACATCTGTCATATTTGTAAAAAAAAATATGAAACTTTTTAAGAAAACCCTTTTCTTACTAAGACTAAAAAAGAGCTTAAAAGTTTCAACATTGACATCTTATTTTTAAGAGTCATTAATTAGCATTCATCCTTTTAGATAAGTGCGATACTTTGAAACTTACCTCAAAATGATGGAAGGCCAGTTCCATGAGAAATGAATGGATGGCAAACCCTATAGGACAAGGACGCCAACAAGAGGTTTTTCTAGGGTGGATTTTAGAGGAAACAGTATATTAACGATACATTAGAACACTTTAAGTAGATCATAATGCCCTTATTAAAATGAAAGTGACTATAGATTTTGTTAGAACTCGGGGGGAGGGGGTAATACGCAAGGTCTAGTTCTCTCATTGAAATGATTATTGTCTTCAGTTTTTTCCAGGTTGGTTAATCTAATCCACCACCCTCCCCCCGAATTTAACACTAGTGAACGCTTTCTTTCCGTTTCTTAAAATCAGGAAGGACAATATCCTCCTCAGATTGGGTTCGTGACAAAATTCGATGCTGGTGTGATATACAACACAAACAGAAACTCATGTCCTGAGTCACTCCGGCTAAATTTGTCTCTGTAATAGCACAATTTTTTATATCAGTACATATTATAACTCATTATGAAATCCCTATTGTGTAAACCATTTCGTTACGCCTATCTAGCCATTTACCCACATCGAATCAAAAGACACACGCCTTAACATATATCTTCACTCTATAACAAAACCGGTAAATCGGCACCAAAAATTCCTTAATGTCTCAGACAAAACCACCTGGATTCATTTTGTCCTTTATTCGTATAGAAAAAATTGTTTTCTTAGCCAAGTTCCGGTGTCCCTAATTCGCCAGTTAATAATGTACAAAATATCCTTTTTCATTTTATCATCTCTGAATATTTACATGTAAAATTAAATGGTAAAATATATAAATATTCATAAGGCGGTCAACATTTGCCTTTGGGGCAGGAGCGTGCTGAGCTTGCAAGATAGACAGTAACTGGTTTCTCTCTCTCTTTTTTAATTTTCAATTCTTCCCTAGTGTTTAATCACAATGACATTTAATGTTATTTCTTTTTACAAGGAATGTTATTTCAAAATTAACTTTTAAGAATATTTTCACCGGCAGAAATATTTATAATAAAAATGATGACTCAACAAAGGTTTCATTCTTGCGTTGGTGACAGTGGTACTTGGGCACTATATGGGCCTTTACAAGGAAACCAGTCAAGAAAAACCCGTTTTTTTACGGGTTAATTCAAGACACCGCTGTACAGTAATGCAATGCTTAGCGTGGTTTTCAATGCGTTTACGATATTTAAATTGTTGTTTTTTGGGGTTTAGGGGGAGAAAAAGGTACCTAGGTTATGGTTAGGTTATGAATTTAATATATGCTATGCTTTACCCCCCACTAATGTGCAAATATATAGCCCAAATGTGTTTATAAACTATTATTATTATTTATTTCTAACCCACACTGTACAGAGGTACAGTACGTGGAGTATGACGAGGAAAAACACATAAAAGGCAACACAAATCAATATATAAATCAAAGATTACTTGTTACAGAGTAACACATAATAATTTAAAAGAAACTAAAACAAAAAAGAAATAACATGAAAGGAGGGGGAAAAGAGGAAGAGAGGAAAAAAACTCACAACTTGCACAATCTAATAAGCAATAATATGCAGGCATATGGACACAAGCTGTCATTATTATTATCATTATTTGATTTTTACTCACTCTTTACAATACTAAAAAATGTAAAATGACCAAACAGAGAAAAACAAATAATCAAATAAAAGAAAATAATTTACTACTGAAAAAAACCTGATAAGGTGATGGTGCGGAGAAAAACGGATACAAGCAGTATTTGAAAGTTTTCTGTGTAGTGCTTCCAGTTTTTCAGTAATATTAGGAACAAGAAATTTATTCATCCTATTTTATTTTATTTCATTAGCATTAATCAAACTTGACTTTAGATAGGCCCATATAATGCCCAAGTACCGTGACAGTGACTTCGAAAGATATATTCTTCGCTCTTCCGAAGTATGTCTAACCTAATTATTTGGAGACAGTTGGACTAAGGTAGCCAATATATTTTCCAAAAATAGTAAATTTGTGTATCATTCATTGGGTGTTCCGAATCTGACTTACCCTCATGGCAACACGACTTTCCCAGTGAACTTAATAATCCAAAATGTATTCTGTTTAGCCCCCTCCCCCACTCAGTTTAAGGGACGAGTACGATTGGATTTGACCTGAAAAATGCGGCAACAGGCCACTTAGTGTATATCTAAGACAGACTTAGGGTTGAAGGCATAAGAGGCGGATTTGGAAGCAAGTGGCATGGTCGAAGTCAGAGTTACATTTTTATATAAATCAGCGACAGAGGGAGTATAATATTAGTGATTTCGGATTTCATACTTTTCTTTTAAACGTTTGCACCCCACCCCACCCACTATGCGATGTGCTTATTCCATTTTTAGAATATGTGTAGCGAGCTCATTGTGAGTCTCTGATTGGTTATATATTTCTTCTCTTGTCCCTATCCCAAAAGAGAAGCCCCGTAGTAGTGTTTGCCCTCTCCTGAAGCTTTTGTTTGAGTTTCTGAAGCACACTTTATTTAATGGTATAATTTTCATTAAGATTTTGGTATGTCCCTCTTCCATCTTTTGAATTGTTCTGTCCTAGCAAGTTTTGACACATGAATCTAAACCAGGGATGTCCAACGAGGTCGAGGACGAAGGCCGAGACCGTTGATTTTTAATTAAAATCAAGTAGCTGCGGGCATCAAGCCATGGTTTAATTGTAAAAAAAGCCAAGACAGATAGTCCGAGTGAGTGAAAGGTAAATCTGGCATAAACCCTTTTTAGGATGGTATGAGAATGATGTCATTTCACTTGTTAATAGATAAGTCTATCATCCATCCGTCCACACATCATTCCTAGGGTAGAACTAAGGTAGATAGTCGTACAACTAAGGGATGAAAGATTAAATTGATTTTGGGCTGACGCCTGAGATTTTTCTGCAGCCCGCTAGTCATATTCACTTCAAGTACTTTTTTTGGTACTTGTGCATTATTCGGTACACACTCAAGGAATGAAGTTTGGTTAATCATAATGAGATATACTGAAATATGACGGAAATACAATGATTTAGTAACAAAATTATGAAAACTACAACAAAGAATTACAGAACGCATTATATTAAATACTTAACCTAACCCAATCAAAATACCATCTCTATAAATAAAATCAAACAGTTCGTGGTAACGAACTGTAAGTAAGGAGCGACTCGGCTCAATAGTAACCAAAACTCTAAAAAACGAAATTTTGATATCAGTAGATACGTCAAAAGAATCACATTTTTATGCCGATTTCACATATTTAAGTTTCATTAAGTTTAGTCTTACCCATCAAAGGTTACGAACCTGATAAAATTTACCTGATTTTTGTAAAAAAAAGAGGGGGGAGGGGATAACCCACTTAAAAGTCACAGAATCTTAATGAAAAATCACACCATCAGATTCAGCGTATCAGAAAACCCTTCTGACGAGGTTTCAAGCTCCTATCTGCAAAAATGTGGAATTTTGTATTTTTTGCCAGAAGAAAGATCACGGATGCGTGTTTTATTTTATTCTTTTTTCCGGGGGTCATCGTATCGACCCGGTAATCCTCCAGCTCCGTGAGAGGGTTCATTCGAACGAAAATTAGAAGTTCTAGTGCCCATTTTAAGTGCCAAAAAAATTGGAGGGCAATTAGACCACCTCTCACGCCCCTTTTTTCTCTAAATAGTCCGACCAAAGTTTTGAGATAGCTATTTTGTTCAGCATAGTTGAAAGGCCGAATAACTATGCATTTGAGATATCATGATCCTCCACAGCCCGCGAGGAAAGGTCTAAGTTAGAAAAATTGCCCATGAAAATCACACCATCAAATTCAGCGTATCAGAAAACCCTTCTGACGAGGTTTCATGCTCCTATCTGAAAAAATGTGAATTTTGTATTTTTTGCCAGAAGAAAGATCACGGATGCGTGTTTATTTTATTCTTTTTTCCCGGGGTCATCGTATCGACCCGATAATCCTCCAGTTTCGTGAGAGGGTTCATTCGAACGAAAATTAGAAATTATAGTGCCCCTTTTAAGTGCCAAAAAAATTGGAGAGCAATTAGGCCCCCTCTCACGCCCCTTTTTTCTCTAAATAGTCCGACCAAAGTTTTGAGATATCTATTTTGTTCAGAATAGTTGAAAGGCCGAATAACTATGCCTTTTTAGATATCATGATCCTCCACAGCCCGCGGGGAAAGGTCTTTAAGTTAGAAAAATTGCCCATTGTTTACGTATAGTATTTGTTAATGCGAACTATACGTACATTTTTCGGGTGGGGGGGAAATTTTCCATGGGATATTATCTATGGAGAGGGAATTTTCCAGGGGGTGAATTTTCAAGGGGAAATTTTACAGTAGGGAATTTCCCAGAAATCCTATACGAAATTCTTCTTATGTCTTACTTTCTAATTGCCGACTTAAATTTACGCGTGGAGATGTTAAGGGTAATTGTCCAAGGTAAATTTTCACCAGGATTGAATTGTCTATAGTCTAGAGAATAAATGCGTGGGAAGGAGGGATTTATTCGTGGAGGTGTAGCCAGATTTCCTGGAATTACTTAAAAAACGATCAGAAATTAAATAAAAAAAACAAGTTTTTTCAACTGAAAGTAAGGAGTAACATTAAAAGTTAAAACGAACAGAAATTAATACGTAGGCCTATATGAGCGGGGTTGCTCCTCCTCAACACCACGCTCTTTACGCTAAAATTTGAATTCTGTCCCAATTCCCAATTGACTCCCGAAACATTGTTCGTTTAATTACAATAATAAGAAGCTTTTTTTAAATTATTAAAAAAAACTTTAGCGCAAAGAGCAAGGTGTTGAGGAGGAGTAACCCCCCTCATATGCGTAATAATTTCTGTTTGTTGTAAGTTTTAATATTGCTCCTTACTTTCAGTTGACAAAATTTGTTTTTTGTTTAATATTTATTAAAAAAAAATACATAAAACGTAGATTTCAACTGAGCCTAAGCTAATTTTCTTCGGATACTGCCAGCCAAAAACTGGTTATTATTTTATCTGTAGATCCACCTTATTCAATGTGTTCTGAATAATGCACAAGTACCCTAAGTTTTAACAGAATTGCTGAAAATCGAAAAATACCAACATTTTATGTTTATGAGGCACCCAAACAGTCTTCGTTCACCATATAATACCAGAACATTGACTTTGTATTGTAGAAATATATTTTTGTTTCTTTCTATCTATGTGTTTTTTGTTCCTATTTTTAAAGATGAAATTAATGTCTTTTAATAATTTGTTTATGTACCAATTTTTCTGAAAGTTAACAAGTTCTGCGGCCCATTGAATCACTTCAAGCGAGAATGCGGCCCGCTGTAATAAAGATTGGACATCCCTGCTTCAAACGTAATAACTAGTTGTATTTTTAATCAGCATAAACGCTTCTCATATGCATAAACTGCTTTCAAAACTATTTTTTTAGAGCTCCGCATTCTATGGACAAGGGTGGCTCTTTTCTTGCTCTTCATTACCATGAACAGTTTGTTTAGTTTGGAAGACTTTAGGTTACTGTGCAGATACTAGGAAAGATTTAAACCAGTAGCCCCTGATATATCGAGATAAACAGATAGCTGGAGCAGGTCATCATCCTCGAACCAAATCCAATCAAAATGCCAAGAGATGGTGTGAATCTCCCTAAGAAGGGGTCTATTACGTTCCGGATTAACCTAGGATATATTTTTCATACTTATTGCCTAGGATATACCATCATCTTTCAGACAAAAGGTCATATCTTACGTTTTCGTAATGTCACAGAGGAGCGAAAATTGGATTTTAAAGATTTCTGTAGCTGAAAGATTATTTTAAAGCTTATTTTTGTGAAAGATTTAAAATAAGACATAACTAAAAAGTTATATAGTGCGGCTGCACTGCAAAAAAAATTGTGGTACTTGTGCATTATAACTAAACCAGCGCTATACACGAAAGAAGTCAAGTTTGGTTAATGCTAATGAAATAAAATAGGATGGAAATATAATAGTTTAGAAACAAATTTGGGCTATATATTTGCACATTAGGGGGGGGGGTGAAGTATAGCATATTAAATACATAACCTAACCTAGGTACTCCCCCCCCCTAAACCCAAAAAAACAGTCGTTTAAGTATTGTAAACGCAATGAAAAACCACGCTTTGCAATCAATTTATCTAGCAAAAAGCCGTTTGACGAGTTTCGTGTCTGGTTTCCTTGTACAGTCTATAGCGCTGGTTTATATATAATGCACAAGTACCAAAATTGCCAACTTTAGCTGGTCAAACGAAATGAAGCATGAAATCGATTAGTGGTCAAGTTCGTGTCAGGTCTTTCGGTAAACGACTTACGAGTAATGTTTTCTAGCCGGCCCATAAGATTGTTTGATATGTTTGCTCCTGACTTAGTCGTCTTTGTGACAACCATCTTCCAACATTCAGGCTTTGGGGAACCTCCATCCTTAGACCGTGAAGTAAAGACTCCTTCCCTTTAGTTTGTATAGTGCATGAAATTATGTTAGGTAAGCTTGAGCTGGAGGCACTGAAGCATTTTTGGTCTCAATCATCGTATTTCTACCCAACCTCTTTTAATGTAGATGTACCTCTTCCAAGTACCAGTGGCTTAAGATAAACTAGGAAAATCCTTCTTACTTTCTTAATCCTTTTAGAAAGACGTACACGATACGTCCTTTTGCTTTGGGAACGACCATATAATGCTGCACTGAGAACAACCCGCTAAGGTTAAAATAAATCTCCTTGCAAACGTCATTGAACATCAAAAATAAAACGTAGCGCAGAATCAGAATAAATTCTGAGTTTTTTTTTTGTAAAATAGAGGCTTAAACAGGGATTCACAGATTCAGGTTGTTTAGTGTCATATTACGTCCGATACTCATCTCTTCGCTTAATTGCTGGGCTTAAACGAGCTTTGATGTTTATAAGCTGGCTATCTTTTTCTTATTTTGTAGCTATGCGTCCCTAGGTCAAAGAGTTGGTTTGACCTCAAGAAAAAGGGTTTTCGTTGTAAAATGGGCACAAATTTGTTCCTCCTGCCGTATTTTAAGCAGGCTTGCATAGAAGACTTCATTCAAAATGGAAAAGAGAGCAAATCCTTCAAGACCGAAGAAATGGGAAGGGGTCATAACATCTAACCGTCAGCAGCACTAACGTCAGGACATTGACAAAATCTGTCATAACATCGACAAAGAATCCATCAGAACCACTAACCCTCACAACATTGACACGTCAGTTCATCAACAGTCACAATTGCTACCCGTCAGAACGTCGCCAGTCATAACATCGGCACGTCATAACATCTGAAATTTTTTTCATAACGAAAATCCGTCAGGACCACTAACCGTCAGAACGTCGACGGTCATAAGATCGACACGTCATAACATATACATTTTGATTTTACAACTTTAGTTTTTTGGGGTTTAGGGGGGGCTACTTAGGATAGGTTACGTATTTAATATATGCTATGCTTTACCCCCACCCCCTGTTGTGCAAATATATAGCCGACATTTGTTTCTAAACTATTATATACTTATTACTATTATAAAAACTTATAGATTTTTTTACATAACGAAAATCTGTCAGAACCACTAACCGTCAGAACGTCGACACGTCATAACATCTAAAAATTTTTAGATGTTATGACGTGTTGATGTTACGACTGTCGACGTTCTGACGGTAAGTGGTTCTGACGGATTTTCCTTGTCGACGAAATAACGTTTAGTGCTTGTGACGGTTGTTCGAAAGGGTAGCATCCCCGAAGAAATAGGTGCATTAACTTAAAATATTATGAACTATAGAAGCAGTTGGGAAAACTGTGAGATTGGAGTAAGTCGGGCCCAGAACCACCCCTTTTCATTCTTGCCTGTCATTCGACACTGCTTTCTCTGCCTTCACCCTGCACTATTACTTTAATAAAAAGTTTTATTTTTCTACGTTGGGTAAAAGATTACCTCCAAATATTCATATACAATTTATTAAGTTTCGGGCTACGACTCCAGAAAGATTTCCATAATAAAGATTTTTGGAGAATCCCCTTTTGCCAAAATGTTTTTAAATGTGAATTATTCCTAATTTGTAACTTCGAAGTCAATAAAAATCAAGTACCCAGGCAAAAAAAAAATGAGTCAGAAGTCAGACAAAAAAATGTTTTGATGACAGTTTGTAATTTCTAATCAGTTCAAAGAAACTTTTAAGGGGTCAACATTTCGTTGTAAAGGCAGAAGATTTTTCATTGGCTAAGCCACTCGAACTCGTTGCATAGTAGGTTAGATCCACCATTGTTTTTTGTTTTTTTTTCTTATTAGTGACATTTTCAAAGATGTTCATGGTTATGAACGGTAATTAGAGCGATCCTTGTTAATATAGACCGAAACCCAAAAAAAACAAATTTCTTAAGATAATATCTACATCATAAAAATGCGCTGTTTACGTTGTTTCCATTATAAACTCATTAATTTTAAGTTTACTCATCAAAAATTGATAGCATCAACAAGTATGGATAATTTTAGAAGAAGGGGAAAAACTCCCAAAAATGGATGGGAATTTCATAAATTATAAGACTAGTTAACTCAACATTTCCAGTGCCCTACAGTAGAAGTTTCTAAAATAATTTGAAATAATAATTTTAATTCAAATGAAGGTAAATAGTTAAACTTAAAACCAAAATAACATCCTCTAGATGAGGTGTCCCCCCCCCAAAAAAAAGAAGAAAAACTACAGCAAGATCTACTAAAATATGAAGCTTCACATTTTTCCTAAGAAGGATGTCAAGAATAAGTATTTATTTGTTTTTGGTTTGTTGTGTGTTTTCCCCCAGGGGCGATTGTATCAAACTAATTTAGTGTTCTTAAAACATTGGGAGAGGACTCTTCGAAAAGAAATTTAGCCAAAGTGCTATCGATCGATAATTCCGATTCATCCAACTGTTTTCAATCTACAAAAAAATAAATCCCAATTTCAAAAGCGATTCTAGCGTGCCTTCAGAAGCCATACGTAGAGAAAAAATCAATGCATCGATTTTTTGGGAGGGTGGTGGTGGTGGGGGGGGGGGTTGATGAGTGGTATCTAAAGCCTCCATATAATGCATTTTGAAGCCTAAAACTCCTAATTTTCCACTACGAGTCCTTCATAGAAGTATAATTATTTTTTTTAAATGAAGGTAAATAGTTAAACTTAAAACCAAAACAACATCCTCTAGATGAGGAGTTCTCCCCCCCCTCCCATAAAAAGAAGAAAACTTTAAGTTTATAGTTTTACTATAAAATCTACCTCAGTACTTCAAGAATGAATGTTCTATAAGAGCAATGTAATAGAATGATGAATTTTTTGTTTTACAACGCTTCTAAAATGAAAGGTCTCAGTTAGCCGTATTTACTTTTAACGCTAAAATTTTCAATTCAAAAAGGTTTTGGAAATCAACTGGTAAATAAAATACTTGAAATCACTAAACTGATACGCTTGTCCTGCTCTAAAATGCCTTATGAAAAGCACTAGTCCCAGTACCTCTAATTTTTTCTTCAAACAATCTGTAAAGCCTTGGGAATTCTCGGTACTTTTTTTTGGAAATAGGCTAGAATTCCCCTAAAAATCGGTATAAGTTGAAACACTGACAGTCAATCATCGAATTATCCTCTAACCCTAATGTGAACTGGTGGATAAAAAGGTCACAACGAAAATTTAGATCGAGAAAAACCTAAAATTTTTCTATCAAACCTACTATTTATAGAGAACGTGTTTTGATTTTGATGGCTGACATAAAGGCGTCATTAACCAAAATTATATTTTATAGCAATTGATATCAGGGTGAGGTCACAGATGTCATTTATAAGGGGAGGAGGGAGGGGGCAATAAGTTTTGCCAGTTGGTAGAAAAAATTAGTTCAGGAAATAGTGCTGCAATTAGTCCCAGTACCTCTAATTTTCTTTTCAAACAATCTATATAGCCTTAAGAATTCACGGTACTTTTTTTTGGGAAATTGATTGGAAATAGGCTAGAATTCCCCTAAAAATCGGTATAAGTTGAAACACTGACAGTCAATCATCGAATTATCCTCTAACCCTAATGTGAACTGGTGGATAAAAAGGTCACAACGAAAATTTAGATCGAGAAAAACCTTAAATTTTTCTATCAAACCTACTATTTATAGAGAACGTGTTTTGATTTTGATGGCTGACATAAAGGCGTCATTAACCAAAATTATATTTTATAGTAATTGATATCAAGGTGAGGTCACATATAGGGGGAGTAGGGAGACCTTCCCCTATATATATGTCATTTATAGGGGGAGGAGGGAGGGGGAAATACGTTTTGCCAGTTGGTAGAAAAATTAGTTCATGAAATAGTGCTGCAATTTAGAATAAACTAATTTAGTTTCGTATTCAAAAACATTGTACTGAAACTCTTATACAAATAGTAACCAAAACCTGAAGAAAGGAACTTTTATAATAGTAGGCCTATATATTCATCGAAAGAATCGGCGTTTTATATTGGTTCCAAATATTCATGACTCATTGCCAAGAGTATTAAAAATTCTTCTTCGCCAAGATTAAAAAGTTATTAATCTGGGAAAAGTAGCCTAATTTCAATATATTCACCAAATAAAAGAACCTTAATTGAGAGGTTTGCAGCCCTTGTCTACAAAATTATGTTTTTTTTTTTTTTTTTTTTTTTTTTTTTTTTTTTTTTTTTTTTTGAGAGAGAGAGAGAGAAGTATTGTCAGGGACGCTTGCTCTTTTTTTCAGTGGTGATGGTATTGAACATGGGTGATCGGTTGGGTGCCAACACTAAATAAAACCATATTTTCATCTTTTTCATTTTTTTTTGGGGGGGGGGGGTAATAAAATTTATATCGCGCGTTCATACATATGGCTTTGTAAAATTTAGAGGGGAGTGCTGATCGTCTATTAAATGGCGCATTTATTCCAGGCATAAGAAACCCCTTGTCCCATGTTTTCCTATGAGCTCTATGTTACGACCAATTTTTCATTTCTCAGCTCCACACTGATAAATGAAGCTTTCATGCAAATTCTTCAGTTTAAAGATATAGCTAGAGAGCCCATGTCGATGGTCTCTGGAGAAGTCACTCCAAGATGTGTACTTGGTAGCCCAGAGACTGAATATTAAGAATCTTTTGAATATCTTTTCATTTATGGTAACTTTACGAACTGGAAGTAAAAGTGGAAGTTTTATCTATTTCAAAATCACTCAAAGTCAAGTTTTTCGTAACATTTACCCAGGAGAGAAGCAATTAAGTTAGCTATATTGTGTTTTTTTTGTCATATTTCAATTAATGGCGGGATTATATTTTTATTTCCTCTAAGCTCAAACTGATGCTTAATCTATTTGATTGAGGAGACTCCTGACCTCCCTGGTGGCTTCCAGTAATGGGCGTTTTCTTCGTTTTTGTATGTTCAGATAAACAAATAGCTGAAGAATGACCCACAAAGAGTTTTTTGTGTGTAGAATTTAGTGGCCTACAAACTATTTAGGAACAGTGTCGGATCCAGGGGGAGGGCGAGGGGGCGCCCCCCTTAAAGTAGTGTAATTTAGTTAGTTAATGCAATTTTGCGTTGAATAAGCTTGCTCCTAACGCAATTTTATCGGATCAACCTATTTTGCCCCCCCCTTCTAAAAAAATCCTGGATCCGCCCCTGTTTAGGAAAGAAATAATTTAGTTCATAATTTTGAACAGTCTTCATATTGAAATCAACTGCGTATAAAGCAAACTAAATATTTAATTCAAAGCCAGTTTATATATTTTCTCAGATGAAAATAATACTTTTTATGTGACTGATCAAGCCATATAATATAAAATTTTGACATTTTTTTTATGACTAAACTAAAGGAAACCGAACTGCAATGGAGAATAAATTCACCGAGGGGTCACCCTCTTTCCACCACTTGGTATTCATCTTGGAGTGTCACATGTACCACACAGTTCTTCCGCACGTAGTGCAGTTCCTGCAGCGCTCGGACACTTCGCTACGGTTGACACGCGCTACCCGGTGTACGTTATTTCTGAATTCAGTGACCCCTCTGGATTCCCATACCAAAAAGTGATGCGGTGAAATAGAGAATACAAGGCAGAAAATACAATATTATATCATAAAATTTTTAGGTTAATATTAATATTTGACGCACTTACAAAAAAAAACAGGAAAAAGACGAGAAGAACCGATTCCTTTATTGAAGCTACAAGAGAATCTTGCCAGACGCCCGCACCTCCTCCCCCCCCCCCATATTTTATGAGTCCATATTTTTACGAAGTACACTACATTTCATGTAGTTTTTGCGCAAAATACATAATACGGGTAGTGCTGGCAATTCACAGAAATTATGATGGGGTAAACTTGTCCTATTCATAATCTAGGGGGTGGCAATTTTTTATTTTTTTTTATTTTTATAGTTGAAGTACCAAAAAAAAATTAAATGAAAAAAACAAAAAATATATTTATAAAATCTAGGGGAGCAAAAACATCTTGGAGGGACCAAATAATTAACAAAAATCCCATGATTTTGGTTGATTATTATTACGTTCATAGGCAGCGCACTAGCGCTGCCTAAGTAAAGAACGATGTGGGCACAATGTGTTTTTTTTTTCTCCAGACCCGGGCACTTCGTATCAAACGAGTTGTCGTAGAAACTTTGAAAATGGCTCATTCGATTGCAAATTGGAGTGGCTAGAGCCATTTTTAATAGTCAAAAGCGATTAGAGGGCAACTAGCCCCCCCCCCCCCACG
Organism: Artemia sp. Qi Xiang Cuo; assembly: GCF_049724085.1. Lineage (NCBI taxonomy): Eukaryota > Metazoa > Arthropoda > Branchiopoda > Anostraca > Artemiidae > Artemia > Artemia sp. Qi Xiang Cuo. The sequence continues at coordinate 73,070,933 of NC_142795.1, read as the reverse complement.
CCCTTCATTCCCCCAAACACATCCAATCAGAAGTTTGAGATAGCCATTTTGTTCAGTGTAGTTGATTTCCTGATAGAAGATATGTTTTTGAGGAGGAAACTCCCCCACATCCCTCAGGGCAAGGGTTTTAAGTTATGACCTGGGGGTATATAAGGTTTTTAAAGAAGGCGTTGTCGTAGAAACTTCAATAAAAGCTCATTCGACTGGAAATTCAAAGGGCTGGTGCCTTTTTAATAGTCGAAAGTGATTGGAGGGAAACTAGCCCCCCCCCCTCACACCCATCATTGCCCCAAACACATCCACTAACAATTTTGAGATAGCCATTTTGTTCAAGGTAGTTGATTTCCAGATATAAAACATTTTTTTCAGGAGAACGCTCCTCCACAACCCACAGGGAAAGGATTATAAGTTATGCCCTGGGGGCATATAAGGTTTTTATTGAAATCTTTGTCGTCGAAACTTGAAAAAGGGCTCATTCGATTTGAAATTCAAAGGACTAGTACCCTTTTTAATAGTCGAAAGTGATTTGAGGGCAACTAATCCTCCTCTCACGCCCATCTTTTCCCAAACCACATCCACTTAATATTTTAGATAACCATTTTATTACACGTGTTTGAAAGTTTTAGCAATTAGTTACTTAAGGATGACAGCCCATCCCCCAAAATCCCTACAAGCAAAGGGCTTAAGTTAGGCTCTTGGGGCATATAAAGTTTTAATTGAAAGCGTTGTCGTAGTAAACTTCAAAAGGGCTCATTCAATTGGAAATTGAAAGGGCTAGTGCCTTTTTGAATAGTTGAAAGTGATTGGATGGTGACTAACGCCCTCTCACGCCCACCATTTTCCCAAACACATCGAATTTTGAGATATCCATTTTGTTCAACGTAGTTGAAAGTTCTGGAAATTTTGTCTTTTAGGATGATAACCCCCTCAGAGCCCTCAGTGCAATCATTATCGATAAATAAATAAAACCCAAAACGAACAAAAATTACAATAATTAACCGAGTCAAACTCAAAACGAGAAGAAATTAAGATGAGTTGGGCTCAAAACTCCTATGCCTTCCCAAGGCCAAAACATAATTTGTACTACACTGAAAAAAATACAAATGATTGTGCATTGTTGCTTTAATTTACATATACTGATATTTAGTAATCAAAATGTTAATATTATTTGATTTATAAAAGTTATAAAAGTAAAAAGATGTATTTTTTTCAGTAAAGTGCCAAATTGTGCTCTGGCCTTGGGAAGGCATAAGGGTTTTGAGCCGAACTTATGTTAATTTCTGCTCGTTTTCAGTTTGACTCGGTTATTTATTGTAATTTCTGTTCGTTTTGGGTTTCATTTATTTTTCGATGATGATTTGTGGTAATTTCACGCTTGGTAGATTATTTGATTTTATTTTTGCTCATTTTTTGTTTAACGGAGTTCTTTACTTTTCTTTGAAAAACTTATTTTGTGGAAAGAGTTTTTTTTATTTAATTACTCAAAAGGGAGGCCCACTTTTGAATGTTGTATACAGAATGTGGCACATGCCATGCGCGTTAGAAGTTTGCCACGCTTAGCGGGACGAAAGTGTGCCTAAGCGAAGCTCCCAATGCACTGTATATGGGGGAACAAGTAATACCCTGAGATGTACATTAGATGGCAGAGACTGGGCAACCTCTCGGTTTGTTCCATGTTTCAATGTTTTCACAATGCCAGTTTTTACACGATTCCTGTAAATGTCACAGAAATGAGTTACTGTATGACAGTTAAACAATGGAAAGTTTTTAATGGGTAAATATCCCAATTTTTTGTTTAATACACCAAAAGTTAGACAGTATGTGGCCCCTGAACGCTTTCTTTGGTAAGATTGCTGATTGACCATAATTTACTCTCCCTCCCCCCCTCCTCAACTGAGCAGGTTTATTTTTCCCTCTGCAATCTTCTCAGTAAGATGCCCACCCAAATGGAAATAATTCTTTCATTTCTTCTTCTCTATGATATTCGCAATAATGATAATAATATGAAACTGTATTTGAAATTGTAAAGGGAGTCATCCATTTTATACTGGAGAATTTTTTTTCAAGGCAGAACTACAATCAAAAAGTCTACACAATAGGGACACGCTCGGAGAACAACCCTGAGAAAGGTATCCCGGGGTCACGACCCGAAGCTCAGGACGTATAAGTGATAAATTTTCATGTTAAAGTATCAATTACGCAAAACATGCTGCACATTTAACCTCATACCCCAAAGCGATGCAAGTGACGTTCGAATCACCTCCTAAGCTGAATAATTGCACATTTTCTTCTTCAATAGATTATATTATGGTCGTGTACCAAATCTTTATAATAATAGTGTGAGGTAGTACGCCGGGTTACCTAGACCAGTGTCGCACGCGATTTGTCATACTTTAATTATAGACTTGTCTACTAAGTAATTACCACAATAAGATAATGGTACCCTCCTTCCTTTTGTCCTAATCCAAGCCTGTGTAAAAGGCCGCACTTAAAGTAGAAGTTCAATTGTTATCGATGGGGAGAAGGAGGTCATCTTTGTCTTATATGAAAAGTTAAGTGGTTTTTATGTAGATGGGCGGTGTTCCACCGAATCATTTCTGAGACCGTTTCTTTAGAATTACGAAATACAAGGCTCCAACATTCTCGTCTTCTAGCCACCTGAATTCCTATGTTCAGTTGCAAGTCAAACTCCTATGTTTACAAATCAAAGTTTTTAGCTATCTAGGGGTGTCATTTAAGGCGTGGAAGCTGACTGGCCCTCCTATTGTTTTAAAGACTGGGATAGAACCCCCTGAAGAGCAGGAGCGTAGCTTCAGCATTTTATAGGGGGAGGATGGGTCCACATTCGGAGATTCAAGGGACATGGGCTATATGACTTGAGATAGTTTTTCCGATTGGTCTTCTGAAAAACTCGACCACCGAGTTTTAATTTCACATGCACTGCCTTGCAGTGGCGGCAGTTTACACAATACAGGGGGAAGGGATCAAAATATATTTTTCAAAAACTAAAGGGGTATTTTGTTGCTTTCCCGATGTTTTTTCTTTCAACGAAAATACTAAAGAGCTATTTTCAATGAAAATACCAAAAAGGGTATTTTTCAAAATCTAGGGTAAGGGAAAAAATCTAGGGTTGGGGGTAAATGCCCCCCCCCCGAAGTGATGCACCTAGGACCTACAGCACATGTTTAAATTGTTTAGCAATAAATATCTAGGCAAGTATCAGTTTTCCTGATATGAGATGGATACAGTTAAACAGGTATTTACCATATGTGAGCCCAGGTGCTGCACCATGACGCCTAATTTTCACACTTTACCCACGTTTTCACGTATCCCCTTCCCGAAAAAAATTGATACAGCCGTACCAACTGTTAACACTCAAATTGTCACAACACAGCTTGGTAAATAAATAAAAAAAAAACTTAATGTGAGCTTAGTTGGGAATTGACACGTTCGTAAGGGAGGACGGCCAATGGTCCTTGCTCAGCCCGAAATGTCGGAGGGGGGGGATTCAATCCCCCCCCCCAAAAAAAAAAAACGACGTCACTGCGAGAGAGTAGTTCTATCAAGAAGTTTGAAGACTTTAAGGCTTAGTGTATGTCTTGCAAAACTATATTGTAGAAAAAGTAAAAAATATCAAACCCCGACATTTCGGGCTGAGCAAGGACCATTGGCCGTCCTCCCTTACGAACGTGTCAATTCCCAACTAAGCTCACATTGAGTTTTATTTTATTTATTTACCAAGCTGTGTTGTGACAATTTGAGTGTTAACAGTTGGTACGGCTGTATCAATTTTTTTCGGGAAGGGGATACGTGAAAACGTGGGTAAAGTGTGAAAATTAGGCGTCATGGTGCAGCACCTGGGCTCACATATGGTAAATGCCTGTTTAACTGTATCCATCTCATATCAGGAAAACTGATACTTGCCTAGATATTTATTGCTAAACAATTTAAACATGGGCTGTAGGTCCTAGGTGCATCAATTCGGGGGGGGGGGCATTTACCCCCAACCCTAGATTTTTTCCCTTACCCTAGATTTTGAAAAATACCCTTTTTGGTATTTTCATTGAAAATAGCTCTTTAGTATTTTCGTTGAAAGAAAAAACATCGGGAAAGCAACAAAATACCCCTTTAGTTTTTGAAAAATATATTTTGATCCCCTCCCCCTGTATTTTGTAAACTGCCGCCACTGCAAGGCAGTGCATGTGAAATTAAAACTTGGTGGTCGAGTTTTTCAGAAGACTAATCGGAAAAACTATCTCAAGTCATGTATAGTATAAGCTGGGGGGGGGGAATTCTATCGTCGAAAATGAACTCTAAGGATGAATTATGACAAATCTACAAATTACGAAAATTATTAGAATCTGGCATCGCTGACTAAGTTCTATTTCGAGCTACTTTAACTTATTATAAGTTTATTCTTCAGGATTAATTCGTGTTAATTCGTTTTGGTCGAGGAATGACCAGTTCTCTTATCGGTTAGCTAATCTTGAGGAATCTGGAACAGAGTAAGAGCTATCTTCTGAATTCAGCTTCTTCAGGGGGACACGCCACTGCTTCCCATGTAAAAGGTGATTTTCCTCGTTGTTCAAAATAGGAGAATGTAATTCCGTTAAATGGGGTCGTTGGCTATGAAAATCCCAATGACGCAGTTTTCATTTCAATCTGACACCATTTTGTGGAATTTCAGGGCTTTTTCTCTAACTTCCTATAAATTTGTTTTCTTAATTACCATTAAGACTAATTGAAATAATATGTACCATTCTTGAACCAGCATCAGTCAGCGATTCTTCCTCACTTGACATTTTTTTTTTCAAAATGCGTATTTAAATTTCCAGTTACTATGGGCTAGAGCTCGTTCTTTACTAGGTTGCGGCAGATACCATAACCAGGATGAAAGAATCTTTACAAATTTTCCATACCTTCTTTAACATTCAGGTGATTTGACTGTTATTAGTATTTTGACAAATTTTTGTCGGCTAATCCAGTTCCAAATTCGAAGGTCTAGCGCCCTTTGAAAGTAGTTGCTTTTATTTCTCCTAACATTAAAACAAAAGAGAAAAAAAAATCATTATCATAACCAAGATTGCTGAAAAGCACCAATGATTGTGGATTGACAGTTTAATGTATACACTGATATTCTTTCCTGAAAATGTTAATTATTTTCGGTTTATTAAAGTTAAACAAATGAAAAATTTAAACTGCCTTTTGTTTTCAGTAAAGTACAAAATATGTTTCAGTCTTTAGAAGGCACGGATGACGTTAGCCCTAATTCTCTTTGAGGTAGTTTCTGTTTTTTTGTTTTTTTTAGTTTCACTTGCTTATCTACTGTAATTTCTGTTCGTTTGGTTTTTATTTATCATTGATTATGATTTCAATAAATACATTGTGCCCACTTTACTAGCTAATAAGGCAGCGCTATTGCGCTGCCTATGATGAAACCGTTTGAGAGGGTATCCAGCTGCCTCTACCGGCCCCGGGTGTCCCATAGTCATAACTTCGCATCGAGTTAAAATAAAGATCATTTTTTCCAACATCAATTTAATCAGAATGGTAAAAAAAAACTTAAAAAAAATAAATCTGAAGGTGGCGTGTCACCTCAGAGGTAAGGGTGTCGAATTATGCAACTATTAATTTTATTTAATTGATTTAATCAATTCAATCAGAGGGAGTTCAGATTTGAACTTCATTGAAATCAGAATCATCGCCGGAATTTACGGTCTGTGTGATTGGTTGAGGATCCAAAGAATTTCTAGTGCCCCTTCCCGAATTCGTACATTTAGCCACTTCGAATCGTGGTCAATCATGAATTAATAAACTCATTTAAAAATTCGAACTTAAAACAACGAGAAAATTGCAAAAAAATACCATGTAACCTCCCCCTTTAACCCCATTTCATGTAGAAAGAAGAAAACTTTGGTTCAAATTAGTGTTGTCAGTAGTTAAATGAAACTGTGTGTTAAAAAGTGCCTAGACGGTCAATCATTTTGAACAAAAGTTTCCGTTGATTGATTGATGTTTACTTCAATCGGCCCTTCAATCTCGACCAAAGCTAATGCAACACACTGCTTTCGATCAAAATAATTGAGTCATTCAAACTTTCTATCAATCACCGTCAAATCTTGACTCAAGCGTCAAACAGGTTCCTAGACGGTCAATCATGCTTGTGGCAATCGATTGACGGAAGCTTTTGACCAAAATGATTGACGGTCTAGGGCCTCATTTAGACACTGATGACGGAAGAAAAAATATAAACACATTCTAAGACCACACTGGCTATACATGACATATGAAACTAAGAGAGGAAAATAAAATCAAATAGGTGAGAAAATGAGGATTTTATCAGCCAGTGGCAAAACATGAAGACGAAGAACAAGCAAACACTTCGACAAGGACCTTCGCCAAGTCGTTCTCAGTGCTAAACAAAAAAGAAAAAACAAAAATACACGAAAAAACAAAAAACTTCGAAATGTCAGATTTTTTTTCTTTTTTTAGTCTCATAAGAAAAGATATTGGAGGTTCGAGCAATATTTTAATTTTTTTATTTTAATGCCATAAAACAGAAACACTGTTCAAAAGATATTTTGTTTTCAATAGAGTGTGTGTGATTCTCTACCGTTTAGGATGTTTACGGGTGGTGGCAACACCATACTTATTTGTGGAAATTTCTTTTCGTTTCAAGTTACACCTCTTATAGGACTTAATTGTGTTGCAGAGGAACATTACTGCTATGGTAGTTTTGTTTGTGGTTGTGTCGTGATCAGCGGTTTGTCGCTCAATAACGGTTACTTCGCGCATTGAAATTTGCGACTTTTCCCTTCGTGGGGACCATGAAACGGAGAAGAACATATCTAAGTTTAAAAAAAAAACTCAAGCAATTTTTATATGATTTTTTTTTTCTTTTTGTTTTGTAAAAACTAAACTGCCCAAAGAAACAGAACTAAATTGTCTTAGCTCAGAAAATACGCTTCTTAGGGTTCACGTAATGTCGGACTCTCATAGAGCATGGAATTATCTCTTTAGACATAAGGTTAAAAGTTTTGCATCGTTTCTAGATGTCTAGGTAATAATTAAGGATATAGCATTCTGGAAATCCAGAATTAAGATTTTTATTATTATTTATTATTATTTTCCTTTTTGAAATGTTTGACTTTGATTGAGTTATTGAACATCCGCATACAAGTAAAGCTTGAGTCCAAAAAGGGACTGAAACATTTTCGGCTGCGATCCGACTTACATTAGGGGGGAGGTGACAGGGTGTTTTTCCCGAGTCTTGTCATTCGTACGTCTGCCAGAGGTGGCTGTCTGTTCTCAACCAAACTTATTGGGAAGTTTAAGTCCGGAGGCAATTTGACTTGTAAACGAGAAGGGATTAGGGGGGGGGGAGGGAGGACCAAAGTTCGCGTCATCAGGACATCTAACAAAAAGAACTGTTGGATGTTGACAAAATCTACTGGGAATACCCTTTAATGTCCAAGCCATGACTTAGACCTGATCAGAACTAGATCCAACCGTTGGGGAAGGGGATAAAAGTGTGGAGGGCTTCTAAATTCGTGTTATCCCGGCGTATGCCAGAACAGTTCATCGGAACTCAGGAACTGTTAAAAGTAGAATTGTGAGTTCTAGTTTGTGCCCAGGCACAATTCATCCTCTGTGGGGGTGGGGGCAAGGGCAATAATAAATTCTATGGTGTGATCAATCTTGGAGGGGGGATTTCTAAATTGTTATAATCAAGACATGTATCGGATCTGGTTGTCGGATCTCAATCATACTTGGTGGTAAGTAAGAAGGGAGGTCCTACTTAAAGGCCTTTTGGGTCAAAATCACTCCTATATCTGTGAGGAATGGGGAAGGAGGACATAAATTGATTTAATCAGGGCGGGTGCCAAAGCAGAATGTTGGATTTTGAAAAAAGTTGGCGAAATTTTGGAGCTAGTTTCTGCGTTGTCTTCTGACTGGCCAATCGATCCCTAATGGCTTGAATGGAAAAAGACGTCGCGGCTTCTTCAGACAATTCACGCAGGATGCAGTTTTGGAAACTCCGGTGAACAATATCTGCGGAGCCATTCGTTTTCAGGTTTAAAGAAGTCGCTGTTGGATAACCAAACTTCGTGGTAATTACGGTCAGGTGTCACAATTGCGCCTTTTCGAGAGTCCTCGTCCAATCCAATCCTTCTTTTATGGGTAGAATAAGTCTCTAGTTTTTTTCGACATCACATCTAAAATATTAGGTTGTTGAGTCTCAACTAAGTATGTGAAATACGAGTTAATGGCCTACTTTTGACATTTCAGGATCCACCTCTGTGAGGCACTGAAGGAGGGGGCACAAATTCTTTTGCTTAGGATATCTATCCAAATGGTTATCTTGGTGGAAAGCGATGGCTATCGACCTTCGTATGAGTATGAGAAGGTATCCGTAAGTTATTGTCATCAGGGATTTGGCAATCTCAGGTTATCAGTCTATTTACTAGGTGGATCTTCAAAATATCAGCCAAACATATTCAGCAGTAACAGTAATGGTTTTGGGTGAACTTGCTCTATACGACCTCTGCAAAAGAAGAGTGACATTGTTTGTCATCTGCATCCATCTGATCTCAGCTAAACAAGGTAGGGCAAGGCCGTATCCCGGGGGGGGGGAGTTACCCGGTTTTAATCCCCCCCCCCGAAATGTTTGACCGAGAAGAAAATAAGTCGAAAATTAGTAAAACCAGGTAAAAATCAGTAAAATTAGTCGAAAACTGAGTCAAAAATTAGTAACCCCCCCCCCCGAAAAAAAAAATCCTGGATCCGCCCGTGAGGTAGAGATTAGTATCTAGGGTTGTTGTGTCTTTAGGTGGTTCGAATTGGATCTGATAGCTTATAGAGCATTTGGTTGTAGAAGCAAGTAGTATTCGAACCTTTAAGGCTTTTTTTCGTGGTTAATATGCGTTTTCACATCTTATGTAAGGCTCATGGACGCAGGAAGCCGATCATGACCTTTACATAGGTGATATAGGCCTTGGGTACATAGGTGACATAGGCCTTGGTTACATAGGTCACATAGGCCTTGGTTACATAGGTGACATAGGCCTCGACATAAGTGATCAAAACAGAAACTCTGGATACAGAGGTCTGTAAAAAGTGGTTATTAGCGTGTCCCTTTTATCGTTGCTTCGTGAACTTCAAGCTGATATTTGGTGTAGTCTTAACTCCAAAACAAAGGTACTATGCACAACACAAACTTTTACCCAGAACACATAGTTGCAAGAGTCGCTCGGTAACCTTTACATAGGTGATATAGGCCTTGGTTACATAGGTGACATAGGCCTTGACATAGGTGATCAAAACAGAAACTCTGGATACAGAGGTCTGTAAAAAGTGGGTTTTAGCGTGTCCCTTTTACCGTTGCTTCATGAACTTCAAGCTGATCTTTGGTGTAGTCTAATTAAAAAAACAAAGGCATTATGCAGAACACAAATTTTTACCCAGAATACATAGTTGCAAGAGTTGCACGGTAATTGTGACCAAAGTGTTTCAGTTGCTGCAACACTTCCAAGGGGCCTTAGTGAAGTTTTTATTTTTGTTTTCTAATTCACTTGTTTTAAGATTATGCTATGTTTTTATCGAAAATGAATGTTTTGGAGAGAAGAGAAAACTTCAATTTATTGAATTTGTATGCTAAGCATAAAGGATAAATTTATCAAAAGCATAAATAGGATTTATTAGCATTTAATAGGCTTGGGATTTGATGACAGGAATAAGCTAATGCACCCGAACAAGACTAACACAGTTTGAAGACTTGGAATAATATTTTGATACCATATACATCAGGCCGATAGGCTAAATTTTATTTCATGGGAGGGAGGAGGCATTTTGTAAAAGACTGCAACTAATATGAAAACTATAGGAACATTTGGTCAAAATACCATAGTCAGTGAAATTTCATCCAGTGGGATGGGGAGGAATTCCCCGTAATTTCTTTCTATAAAACTTTCTTAATGTAGATTATTGCATAAGTGTTCAAGGTTGTTTGTTTTAACTTCATTCTTGGTACCAATGTTTCCGTCTTTGCCAAAATAGGAACTTCCCTACGGTTTCATTCACAAGATTTTGAATATTGAAATTTATTTGCTGCTAAAATCTCGTAGATGCTATTAATTTATTTTGCAAACTTGACTAAGTTAAAATAAAATCCTAATTAATTCTGTGTACTAGTACTCTTAATTCATTAGCGATACAATAAGAAATTAAAACTTGTTTTTGCTCAGAGTACAGGCTGCGGATAAAATTAAAAAAAATGCTCGTGTATCTGTTTTTTATGACACTTTACTTTTTCCGACAATTTGCATATCCTTAGCGGAACGGAAAAAAGTGCAATTCAACCGCTAAAATGCAGCCTTTTTCTTTTTTCTGCAAAAATCTTTACGTTTTAACGCCTATTTGCAAAGTTGAAAATTTTACAATTTGCATATATAAATAGCGGACCTGCAGAATATTAGAGGCATAGCGGTTTACGAGACCGTAGGAAGGCTTGCAAAAAAATATAATAGGACCATTATAAGGCGAAATTGGTGACATTTACTTAGTTTTAAGGACCTAATATGATTTTATTGCTCAAATTTGAATTTCAAATGCAAAGGATAGGCATAAAGCAGCAATAGTTAGGCATTAGTGTTGTCGAAATGGCCATAATTCATACCGTGATTGCTAGGCCTTGAGTTTTGGCTATTTTGGGGTAGCTTATCTGTCTAAAATATCTTTCAATTGCAGCATAAGGGATATTGAGGCTAGCAAGTGCTAACAAAAATTGGTCCAATCAAGAAGGTTCTTTTTGATACCCATGGATATAAATGAATATTTTTGTATTTTGGCTATCCGTGGTCAGAATTTTTTCGCAAATGATTTAAAATTAGTTTTATAGTGTTTTTTCTCAGATGTTCCAACTCGATACAATCGGACCGATTGAGTAGATTTGGGGAATAAGGCCAGTAGCGGTTCTGACCTCTCTTGGGCCTGAGGCAGACTCTAGATTAGTGCCTCCCCCTCCTCCTCCCATCTCACAGAAATTTTCAGGATATATTTTAGCAAAATTTTCATTTATTAACATAATTTTTAGTTATTAACAAAGTTTCAACACAAAATATCACAAAAACCTAAAAATTTATTAAATTCGGTTTATTTAATTTTATTTTCAAGGTTTGGTGATGAAGATGTGGGAAAAATGAAAGTTTCGGATTCAACTTAATTATACTTACTGCTAACTGCGCCCTCTACTTTATTTAAATGAAAAAAAAAAAATACAAAATGATTATAAACGTTAGATTATTTATTTGAAATTTTGCACCCCTAAAATATCTGTGCCCGGAGAAAATTCTTCCTCTACCCCTCCTAAAAACCCTCTGTATAAAGCTCAAAATTGTGATAAACTAAGGGCGGCCCTTGATTATGCACCAGGTTTGTGTAAAAGCAATGGTTCAATTATACGGATAAGGAGAGTCTCGGTTACTGGTATAGCTTTGATTGCAAACTAATGATCTTATTGAAGACCAAAGACAATTGCAAATGGTCTTAGTGAAGCTTTATGTGTGATAACTTTGAATTTTTATTTGACCCTCTTTTGGATTTTTTCCTTCCTGAAGTTGGTTAATTATTTGTTTTTCTTTGTTTGTGCTTATAGCATTTTATGTCCTTTTTGCGTTTTTTTTTGCTTTCCTTTCTTTTCATTTTGTTATCCTCGTACTCCACATTGTGATTTTTGCTTTCTGAAGGTAATAAAATATACTACTACTGCAACATAGATTATGTCGCTGGTAAAAGTTTTTACCCCACCCCTTCCTTAGCTATAATAAAACGATGCTCCTCTTTGATTCTCTACCCTATGATATTTTAATTTTCCACTTTTTTTGGGGGGGATGGTGACAAAAGAGACAGTAGCAATATTGGCTACCGACAAATCAGCAAAAAAGAAAGAAAAAAAAGGAAATGCCAAGGAAAAGTCGGCCCCTAAATGATCCCCGTCACCAAGGCCGTATCCAGGGTGGGGGTTTACCCGGTTTGAACCCCCTCCCCCCGAAATTTTTGACCGAGTCGAAAATTAGTAAAACCTTAGTAAAAATTAGTAAAATTAGTCGAAAACCGAGTCGAAAATTAGTAAAACCCCCCCGAACAAAAATCCTGGATCCGCTCTTGTCCGTCACCAATGTGTATATAAAAGAAGCTCAACGCAAACTCAAAGGATTTGCTCAATACGACGAAAGTGGCTAAAAAGGCACGTCAAAGTATGCTGCAGAGCTACGTTTGGTTGCTTTCTCTATTGCTCAAGACATCAACCCTCCAACCAACGGTGACCAAGGATGAATAAATTGTGTGTGTTGACTTCTTGCCCCCTCCCACAGCTAAAGATCTGTCGGCTTGTGTTTTCACCCTTGCAATTAATGTATTTTCTACTCTTTAAATGAGAAAAGGAAAAAAATATAAACGGAAATAAATCAGCACTATTAGAGGACTGACTTCAATTATTGTTTCTTCTACTTCTCCTTCAACATGTCAAATAAAGCCACTTACTTCCGTCTCAAAGTAATTCTTGTCGTAAAATATATGCTTTTCTTCCCATTTCGTTTTTGTTTGTGCTTTAAGTGAAAAGGGAACAATATTCTTGTAGTCCCCGCTGCCTTTTCGTCAGTTCCTTGGGACGTGTCTAAAATTTTAAGCTCTTCCTGATCGATCTCAAGCCATATAGATTTCCCAGTTTCTGTGGTAATAAAAAGCTAGACCAAAGTCTTAGGTTTTCAGACAAGTCGTAGAGCACATAGGCAAAACATTCAGAAGATGGATTGTATCAGAAGAGTTTACCCGTGGAGTTTTGTTTCGTATTTGAGAGGAGGTACCACTATGCAACCCAGCCCGGCTCCCAAGAGCAGCTTTGCTATCTTCTGTCACGTAATTTTGTCGCCTGATTCGGTCTGGATGATCTGAATAACACACAGCTGGTCCCATTAGTGTCTATAATTTTCGACCCCCCCTTTCCTATTGGGATCAAAGTATTTCTTCACCGTTAAAGTTTCGTCTAGTTAGAAGGGCGTCCATATATACATGGGCATCGGGGCCCGATTCCTCAAAATATTCAGAAGATGGATTGTATCAGAAGAGTTTACCCGTGGAGTTTTGTTTCGTATTTGAGAGGAGGTACCACTATGCAACCCAGCCCGGCTCCCAAGAGCAGCTTTGCTATCTTCTGTCACGTAATTTTGTCGCCTGATTCGGTCTGGATGATATGAATAACACACAGCTGGTCTCATTAGTGTCTATAATTTTCGACCCCCCCCCCTTTTCTATTGGGATCAAAGTATTTCTTCACCGTTAAAGTTTCGTCTAGTTAGAAGGGCGTCCATATATATACATGGGCATCGGGGCGTCCATAAATACATGGGCATCGGGGCCCGCTTCCTCCTAAAAATCATGATTCCTGTATGTGTCCCCTTTTATTTGACTTTTTTGGTCTATTGATTTTTTTTTTTTATTTTTTTTTTTTAATAGGGTCCCTGTCTTTAGTAGACTAAACTTCGTCGCTGCGTTATTTTGGATATTGCTGGCTTCAATTGTAGATGCTTTAGATTTGTTTTTTTTACGCTCTCGTGGAAGCAGCTCGTTTTCTTTTTTTTTTATTTATTTAAGTCATACGACACTAATTAATTTAGTTTGAACACTTTTTAGTGAGCTTAAGATTTCCTTTTAAGAAAAAGGTAAGAAACTTAGAAAAAGACTCCCTAAATCCTTTGCAAAACCATTTAGGGATATAGGCAACAATTTGTTTTGAAGGATATCTAACTTAGTTCGGGGAGGGGTCAAGGAAGGGTCATGTCATTGTTGTACTGTTACGGCGTCAATGACTGTTTTCAACAAACCGATTTTCTTCTGAGGAATGTTGTCTGTGTATTATGATTTTTCAAGGCGACAGTACAAACACCTAGGTATACAATAAATCTAAAGTGGAAACAAGTTGGTAAGGAAGGAATAGTTGAAAACAGCTTTGCTCGGTATCGTTAGCTGGTTATTTAACATTCAACAAAGTAAAAACATTAAGAAAACCAATCGAGGATGATTTCCAATACATCAGAAAAAATATCACAACAAAATACAAGGCACATATTTTGGCAGACTTCTGCTAAGGCGTCCTTGGCTCTCTCACTCTCTCTCCTTATGTATATACGAGTACATATATCTATATATATATAAATATATATATATATATATATATATATATATATATATATATATATATATATATATATATATATATATATATATATATATATACATATATATATATATATATATATATATATATATATATATATATATATATATATATATATATATATATATATATATATATATATATATATATATATATATATATATATATATATATATATATATATATATATATATATATATATATATATATATATATATATATATATATATATATATGAGTGTGTGTGTGTGTCTGTCTTGAAAAAAATTCTTTGTTTTGTTTAAAGTCATCTATAGCCAGTGTAGTCTCTAAATATATTTATTTCACGGGCAGCACTGTCGTTTTCATCCTCTATGAATTAAAATGAGACAAGAAACTATCTTTTCTTTTTTGCCAGCCAAATGACAAGCTTTTTACTAGCTTTGTAAAGGTCTTTTCAATCGCTTTCATCATGTTACGAAAGGGAAAACGTTTATAGCCTTGTTTGTTTCTTTATATTCAAAATTCTCACTGCTTGTTCCCACGCCGTTCAATTCTTCCGTTTTTTCACAATTAATAATAAAGTTTTCAGCTTCGCCCCTATCTCTTCTTACATTAAAATTTGACTGTAGCTTGCCGTAGTTATGATTTCAGGGATTTTAATTGTTCCAATTATTTATTGCTTATGTCATTCCTTAGCAGTTTTGGTTGAAAGGCTTCCGCGTTTTGGATTTAATACTGTTGCAGGGGTAGTTTTTTGGCCAACTTTTGATTTGTGTTTTTAAATCCTCGAATAACCAGATTATTAAAGGAAATTTGTAATTGTAAAGGCAAAACAATATACCAACATATATATATATATATATATATATATATATATATATATATATATATATATATATATATATATATATATATATATATATATATATATATATATATATATATATATATATATATTAATGATTGATAAAAATATGAAGTGAACTTTTTAGAAAAATTTAATTTTTTTTACTTTGAGGGAGCCCGCGGGCCTGAAGCCTTCTTTTATACCTGTGTGTAAACCTTTAGTGAGGGTATGATAATTTTATTAACGGATTTTGATACTTTAGAAAAATTGGTATTTTAAGCTAAAGTTCTGCTTTTGATGGTCTTAGGATATGTCTCTAGTCTTTCCGTGTATCTTAATAAAGTCCTCATATGGAGTCCATCCTTCCTCCCTTTTCGAAGGTATGCTAAACAGACACTTTCTTGCGAATTCAATTCAGCTGCTCTAAAAATGACACTGGAACTGATAATTCTACGTACAATTTACGACTTCTCGCATTAGTTACATATTGTATCTATTCGAATATCCTTACCATAAAACCGTCTACGCTGAGAGCTTAAAACTGCAGTCACCCCCAGCTGGCTGCTATCAGGGGGTCTTTTGTACTAAGGACAATAGGATTTGTGAAATAGTTATACCCTAGGCTACCGCAATAGAGAAATTGTCACTGTCTGATTTTAGTTTTTGTCACTCGAGATAAGGAGTTCGTTAAGATACCTGAAAACCAGGTGAATAAAAGCCAAAATTGCCGATCGTAATCACGATTTAAAGTAATATATCGCCTGGATTTCATGCTTCAGACAATACGCCTCTATTTTATAGCATAAGGGGACCTGCTTGACAAGCCTCGAGCTAATAAAATCCCCAGTTGGCTTAGGTGGTGGCCGGCGTTTACCCCCCCCCTCCCCCGGCGATGACTCTCCCGTATAATACCCCCTCGGAACCCCCCCCCCGGAAAATACCCTCCTGAAGAAAACGTGGAAATATCCCCCCGCGGAAAATACCCCCCTACGGAAAATAGCCCCCGAGGAAAATACCTCCCCCCCGAAAAATACCCCCGTGGAAAATAAGGCTTTCCAAATTTGAGAATTTTATTTGAGTTTTATTTTTTTTATTTACGTAGGGGGAAGGAATTTTTGTACTTGTGTATTATGCGCCACTTACTCAAGTTTACGCTGTGTAAAATTCGACAACGCAACGGTTTTTTTGTTAGTTTCTTCGTTACTTTAAAAATAAATATGGGCTATAGATTTGCACATTAGGGGGGGGGGGGGATAAAGTATAGGGCGTCTGTGTGCAAAATCTGTTTGGTACAATTATTCTGCATATTAGAGAGATAGATAGAGAAGTGTATTTTAAAGGTAAATATACGGCCACGAACACAGTAAAATAATATAAATGAAAGGCACAAATAACATAAACTTTGATTAGTATTCATCAGTAGATACTTGAATGGAGCGCTACATTAACCTAATAATAGTGCTTAATACTTGGAAAAACGGTCATCGAAAAAAAAACACTTAACGCTTGGAAAAAACACTTAAATGAAACATTACATTTACTTTATACTGGATTTTTGTTAAATTTCCAGATACCTCGCTATTCTTCTTTAATTTTTTAGTGGCCATATACCTAGAAAGAATTGTTTTCTGACTTTAAACTGTCCTATTTGGCTTTCAACTGTCCTATTTCAGACTGTATATTTGGCTTTAAAATACACTTATTTATCTATCTATCCAACATGCAGAATAATTGTACCAAACACATTTTGCATGCAGACCCGATATACTTAACCAAACACCCCCCCCCGTAAACGCCTCCCCCCCCCCCGTAATGTGCAAATCTATAGCCCAAGTTTATTTCTGAAGTAACGAAGAAACTAACGAAAAAACCGGTGTGTTCTCGAATTTTACACAGCGTAAACTTGAATGAATGGCGCATAATACACAAGTACCAAAATTCCTTCCCCCTATGGAAACCAAAAAAATGGAACTCAAATAAAATTCTCAAATTTAGAAAGCTTTATTTTCCACGTGGCGGGGGGGGGATATTTTTCGCGGGGGGTATTTTTCGCAGGGGGTATTTGTCGCGGGGGGTATTTTACGGGAGGTATTTTCCGGGGGGGTAAACGCCCTGAAGCGGCTTAGGTAACTCATACGATGGTAAACGACACTTCGTCATATTGACCCTTGTATTTAACCCCTTTAAACCCAAAACGCTTGGTCATCAAACCATGTCGTCTTTTATTTTTTGTTTGGCTGTCAAGGCATTTCGAATTATACGTTTTGTCTCAAATATTTTAAAGTACTTCTTTTACTTCTTCTCATTTTCTCTTACTTCTTCTCATTTTCGCTCAATTTTTCTATATCTCACTAATGGAAAGCTGCTTTTAATCGCTTGAGTAGTTGACTAGACACCTGAAAGACCTATTTGTTTTATAAGGAACTGGTCGAAAACCAGTAATCGAAAATCGAAGTTGCTCGAAACCACTGATCGACAATATCGTAGTCTATTAGCCTGTGATGGATATTTAAGTTTTATACTCTTCTGTATTTTGGAAAATTACCAGAATCTTTGGCATTCTATCCCCCCATCCCACCAAGACGGGAGCAACATTTGAATATAACGTAATTTACGTAACTTTGACAATAAAATACTAAACGTAATTTAGACAATAAAATGCAAGTCACATTTTTCATTTTATCATTTTTCATGTAGGCAGCGCAATAGTGCTGCCTAAGTAAAGAACGATGTTGGCACAATGTATTTTTTTTTCTTTTAGACCATGGCGCTTCGTATCGAAGGAGTTGTCGTAGAAACTTCAAAAAGGGCTCATTTGATTGGAAATTGGAAGGGCTTGTGCCCTTTTTAATAGTCAAAAGTGACTTAATGGCAACCAACACCCCTTCCACTCCCACCATTTCTCTAAACACATCCAATCAACATTTTGAGATTGCCCATTTTGTTCAACGTAGTTGAAAGTTCTGGAAATTAGGTCTTTGAGGATGATAAACCCCACACACCCCTCAATGCAATGTTTGTTAGTTATGCCCTGGGGGCATATAAGGTTGTTTAGAGAGGGTTGTCATAGAAACTTCAAAAAGGGCTCATGCAATTGGAAATTGCAAGGGCTAGTGCCGTTTTTAATGGTAGAAAGTGATTGGAGGGCAACTAACCCCCCGCTCACGGCCTCCATTTCCCCCAACACATCCAATCAAAATTTTGAGGCAGCCATTTTTTTCAACGTAGTTGAAAGTTCTAAAAATTATTTCTTTTAGGATGACCCCCCCCCCCCACACAGCCCTCAGGGCAAGGGTTGTAAGTTATGCCCGGGGGCATATAAGGTTTTATGGAAAGCGTTGTTGTAGAAACTTCAAAAATGGCTTATTCGATTCGAAATTGAAAGAGCTAGTGCCCTTTTTAATAGTCAAAAGTGATTGGAGGGCAACTAACCCCCCTCTCAAGTCCACCATTTCCCCAAACACATCCAATCCAAATTTTGAGATAGCCGTTTTGTTCAGCGTATAACGTTTATGAAATTAGTTCTTTGAGGATGGCAAATCCCCCCCCCCCACAACCCTAAGGGCAAGGGTTTTAAGTTATGCCCTGGGGGCATATACAGTTCTTATAGAAAATGTTGTCGTAGAAACTTCGAAAAGGGCTCACTCGATTGGAAACTGATAGGGCTGGTGCCCTTTTAAATAGTCGAAAGTGACTATTTAAAAGGGCAGGGCAACTAACACCCCTCTCACGTCCGCCATTTCCCCAAACACATCCATTCAACATTTTGAATTTGAACTTTCAACATAGTTGAAAGTTCTGAAAAGTAGGTCTTTAAGGATGACACATAAAACCTTATATGCCCTGGGGGCATATAAGGTTTTTAGAGAAAGCTTTGTTGTAGAAACTTCAAATAGGGCTCATTCGATTGGAAATTGAAAGGGCTAGTGCCCTTTTTAATAATCAAAAGTGATCGAAGGGCAACTCTTACGTCCACCATTTCCCCAAATACATCCAATAAAAATTTTGAGATAGCCATTTTGTTCAACGTAATTTAAAGGTCTGGAATTAGGTCTTTGAGGATGACACCCCCCCCCCTCCCACAACCCTCAGAGAAAGGGCTGTAAGCTATGCCCTGGGGGCATATAAGGTTTTTGTAGAAAGTATTGTCGTAGAAACTTCAAAAAGGGCTTATTCGATTGGAAATTGAAAGAGCTAATGCCCTTTTAATAATCGGAAGAAATTGGAGGGCAACTAACCCCCCTCTCAAGACCACTATTTCCCCGAACACATTCAATCAAAATTTTGAGATAGCCATTTTGTTCAACGTAGTTGAATGGTCCGGAAATTATGTCTTTGAGGATGACAAACCCCCCACAGTCCCGGGGCATAGGCTGTAATTTATGCCCTGGGGGCATTTAAGGTTTTTATAGAAAGTATTGTCGTAGAAACTTCAAAAAGGGCTCATTCAATTGGAAATTGAGAGGGCTATTAACCTTTTTAATAGTCGAAAGTAATCGGAGAGAGAATCACCCCCCCCCCCCCTTACGCCCATCCTTTCCCCAAACATTTACAATCAACATTTTGATATGGCGTTTTTGTTCAACGTAGTTGAAAGGTCTTGAACTTATGGCTTTGGGATGACAACCCTCGCACCATAGCCCCCAGGACAAGGGTCGTAAGTTCTGCCCTTGGGACATATAAGGTTCTTATAGAAATTTTTGTGGTAAAAGCTTCAAAAAGGGCTCATTAGATTAGAAATTGAGAGGACTAGTGCCTGTTTCATCAGTCGAAGGTGATGAGAGGGCAAATGCCCCTTCCCCCCACGCCCATCATTTCCCCAAACACTTCCAATCAAAATTATGAGATAGATATTTTTCTTAACGTATTTAAAAGTCTAGAAATTATGTCTTTGAGGATAACAAATCCCCCCAGCCCTCAGGGCAAGGGTTGTGAGCTATACCCTGGGAACATATAAGGTTTTTATAGAAAGCACGGTCATATAGACTTCGGAAGGGGGTTCATTAGATTGGTAATCAGACGCTCTAGTGCTCTTTTTAAGAGTCAACGTTATCGGAGGCAGGTATCCCCCTCCACACACATACGTCGTATTGTCCCGAAATGCATCTAATAGAAATTTTGAGATAGCCATTCTATTCAAAAAAGTCTAAATATCATATAACAAGGCTTTTGGGGTTGAAACAAACCCCAGAGATTAGGGTAAAGGGTTGTAAGTTACGCCCAGGGGGTATTTAATGTTTTTACGGAAGGGATGGTTGGTTAACTTTAGAAATGGGTCAGTCTTATTTCCTGAAAAAGACTATGTCAATATAAAACGAACTGAAATTAATTAAGAAACACTTTTTTCACAAAATAAGTTTTTCAAAAAAAAGTAAAGAACTCCATTAAACCAAAACTGAACAAAAATAGAATCAAACAATCTACTAAGCATACAACTACCACGATTCAGTATCAATAAATAAATGAAACCCAAAACAAACAGAAATCAGAGGCAACGCTGTAGCGTTGCCTATAGTAAAGGCCATACGGCTCCAATGTTTTATTATTTATTATGTATTTATTTTTTTCCAGAAGCACTTCATATGGAAGGGGTCGTCGTAGAAGCTTCAAAGGGGGCTCATTCGATTTGATATCGAGAGTTCTAGTTCCCTTTTTAATAGTCGAAAATGATTGGAGGGCAGCTGGCCCCCCACGACCATCATTCCCCCAAACACATCCAATCAAAATTTTGAGATAGCCATTTTGTTCAGCGTAGTTGATTTCCAGATAGAAAATATGTTTTTGAGGAGGATACTCTCCCACAACCCTCAGGGCAAGGGTTTTAAGTTATGCCCTGGGGGCATATACGGTTTTTATAGAAGGCGTTGTCGTAGAAACTTCAAAACAGGCTCATTGGATTGGAAATCAAAGAGCTAGTGCCCTTTTTAATAGTTGAAAGTGATTGGAGTGTAACTAGCCCCCCACGCCCATCCTTCCCCCACACACAACCACTAGCCATTTTCAGAGATTCATTTTGTTCTTAGGCGATGTTGTCTAGACAGAAATATCGTTTTTGAGGAGGACAATCACCCGCAACTCACCGGTCAATAGTCATAAGTTGCTCCCGGCGGATGTATATTGTTTTCACAGAAGGCATTGTTAGAATAACTTCCAATCATATTCATTTGATTAGAAGTTATAGGGCTAGTGCCCTTTTTAATAGTCGAAAATGATCGGAGGGCAACTAGCCCCCCCACGCCCATAATTCCCCCAAACACATCCAATGAAAATTTTGAGATAGCGATTTTGTTCAGCGTAGTTGATTTCCAGATAGAAAATATGTTTTTGAGGAGGACACTCCCCAAGAACCTTCAGGGTAAGGGTTTAAAGATATACCCTGGGGGCATATAAGGTTTTTATAGAAAGCGTTGTCGTAGAAACTTCAAAAAAAAGGCTCATTCGATTGGAAATTCAAAGGGATAGTGCCCTTTTTAATAGTCGAAAGTGATTGGAGGGCACCTAGCCCCCCCCCCCCACCCCCCTCAGTCCCCCCAACCCAACCCAACAAAATTTTGAGATAGCCAGTTTGTTTAGCGTAGTTTATTTAAAGATAGAAAATATATTTTTTAGGAGGAAAATCCCCCACAAACCTCGGGGCAAGGGTTTTAAGTTATGCCCTGGGGGTATATAAGGTTTTTATAGATGGCGTTGTCATAAAAACTTCAAAAAAGGCTCTTTCGATTGGAACTTCAAAGGGATAGTGCCGTTTTTAATAGTCAAAAGTGATTGGAGGGCAACTATTCCCCCCCCCCCTACGCCCATCAGTCCCCTGAACACATCCAATTATAATTTTAAGATAGCCATTTTGGTTCAGCGTAGTTGATTTTAAGATTGAAAATATACTTTTGAGAAGGAGACTCCACCAAAACCCTCAGGACAAGGGTATTAAGCTATATCCTGGGGGAATATACGGTTCTTATAGAAGGGGCTGTGGTAGAAACTTCAAAACAGGCTCATTCGATTGAAAATTAAAGGGATAGTGCCCTTTTTAATAGTCAAAAGTGATTGGAGGGCAACTAGCCCCCCCCCCCCGCCACGCCCATTCTTTCCCCAAACACATCCAATCAAACTTTTGAGATAGCCATTTTGTTCAGTGTAGTTGATTTCCAGATAGGAAATAAGTTTTTGAGGAGGACACTCCCCCACAACCCTCAGGGCAAGAGTTTTAAGTTATGCCCTGGGCATATAAGGTTTTTATAGAAGGCGTTGTTGTAGAAACTTCAAAACAGGCACATTCAATTGGAAATCCAAAGGGCTAGTGCCCTTTTTAAGGGGGGTTTATAACTTATGGGAAGGGGTTTTGTATGGGAAGAACACATAGTAAATCTATCCAGATAGAAAATATATTTTTGAGGAGGAAACTCCCCTACAACCCTCAGGGCAAGGGTTTTAAGTTATGCCCCGGGGGCATATAAGGATTTTATATAAGGCGTTGTCGTAGAAACTTCAAAAAAGGCTCATTCAATTGGAAATTCAAAGGGCTAGTTCCCTTTTTAATAGTCAAAAGGGATTGGAGGGCAACTAGCCCCCCCCCACGCCTATCATTTCCCCAAACACATCCAATCAAAATTTTGAGATAGCCATTTTGTTCAGCGTATTTGATTTCCAGATACAAAATATGTTTTTGAGGAGGACAATCCCCCACAAACTTGAGGGCAAGGGTTTTAAGTTATGCCCTGGGGGCATATAAGGTTTTTATATAAGACGGTGTCGTAGAAACTTCAAAAAAGGTTCGTTCGATTGGAAATTCCGAGGGCTAGTGCCCTTTGTAATAGTCAAAAGTGATTTGAGGGCAACTAACCCCCCTCTCACGCCCTCACTTTCCCCAAACACATCCAATCAAAATTTTAAGACAGCCATTTTATTAAACGTAGTTTTAAGTTCGGGAAATTAGGTCTTTGAGGATTACAAATCCCCCAAAGCGCTCAGGGCAAGGGTTGTAATTTAAGGATTCTCCGAATCCTTCATGTTATTTCTTATGGAAGTGATGCTCGTATAAACTTTAGAGAGGGCTCATTTGATTGAAAATTGAAAGTTCTTGTTCACTTTTTAAGAGTCAAAAGAGATTGAAGGGCAACTAGCCCCTCTCCCTCCTTCACGCCCTAAATGCATCAGATAAAAATTTTGAGATAGACACTTTGCTAAAATAGTTCAAAGTACTGATAACAAAAAACTCCGGTGTCGACACAGCCCACCAGGGCCCAGGGGTAGGCGTTGTAAGTTATGCCCTGGGGCATAACTTATTAAGGGGGGCTTATAACTTATGGGAAGTTGTTTTGTATGGGAAGAACACATAGAAAATATATTATAATTATCCAGTTATAAGGTTAAAATACATACTCTGTGATAGATGCAAAATTGTTTTGGCACACAAAATCCTATTAATGTCAATTCCAAACAGCCGTGATTATATTGTGTCAGGAAGTTAAATGGTCTAAACCCCCTTATTGGAGCTATTTTTTCAATCCATTCATTGTCTTCAATCGCTTTCCACATGTTATGCAAGCTGTCTATTGTTAATATATAAGGTTTTTATCAAAGAGGTAATCGTATAGACTTTGAAAAAAGCCTCGTTCGATTTAAATTGAAAGTTCTAGATCCGTTTTTAAAGTCAAGAATAATCGGACAGTAAGCACCCCCCCCCCCATGCCATAAAACCTTGAAATTTTATGCAATCAAAAACGAACAAAAATTAATTAAAAAAAACTTTCCTAAAAACAAGTTTTTCAAAGAAAAGTAAAGGCCATTTTAAACTTAAGCTCAGCAGATACAAATACCCGTTAAAATTCAAACTCAAAACGACCAGAAATTACTTTTAAAGAATAAATGAAACCCAAAAAGAACAGAAATTAAATAAGCAATCATAGCAAAAAACATACAACAAGTAATAATATAAATGAATAAATAAATCTTAAAGCGAGTAATGCTTAGATTAAATAGGAAAATCAAGCTTAAAACGAAAAAAAATATTTGCTATTAAAGTATAAATGAAACTTGAAAACGAACAGAAATTAAATAAACAATCAATGCAAACAAACATACAATAGATATTAAAGTAAATGAATAAATAAATCTTAAAACGAGTGAAACTTAAATTGGATATGCAAATCAAGTTTTAATCGAATAAAAATAACTACAAACAAGAGTTTGGGTATCGTCTCACTGCAGAAGCCTAAAACCTACTGCGTCATTGGCGCTTTACTGAAAACGAATTATATTACAAATGTTTTCTTTTGTACTTAATATTGAAAATAAATATTAAAATTACAGTAAAATTTTGAATTGATGAGCTTTTAGCAATTAATATTATGCATCAAATATTCAGTTTAATTTATTAGTTCTTTTCAAGATTGGTCAAGACAAATATAGTTTCACTACAAGCAAAATTTGGATACTGCTCTCTTGTTTAACAGTAAAAACCTAAAGTCTTCTGCGTCATTGGTGCTTCACTGAAAATGAGTTACTCGTATATTACAAATTAATTATTTTCCAGTTCTTACAGCATTGAAAATGAAAATAAAAATTACAGTGAAAAAAAATCTTGAACTGATGGATCTTTCAACAATTAATATAATTATATATCTAATATTCAATTTGATTTTGACTCATATAGTTCAAGACTCATATAGTTTTGCCATTTTTTTTTTAACTCTGCCATTTTTTTTAAATAATCGTGTTATTTTGTTATGTGAACATTATATGGCTTCTAGGCATTTATATTTTAGCGGAAAAATGCACCTCAAACTTTGTGGAACATGCATTTTCTTGCATGAAACACCAAAATATAATAAAATGTCAAGTTTGGGAGTGTTCCACCACTCGCAAACAAGTGCCATTGGTATTTTTGAATCTGCATGGTCAATTTAGGGGGTGGAGGGTAGGCTAATTTTCGTAGCAGCCCCATTCCGTCGTGGTATGGTTCACATTTTCAACACCTGGCGTCCGGACTATTATATAATCTACCAAGCATACAACTACCCCAAATCAGTATCAATAAATAAATGAAACCCAAAACGAACAAAAATTAAAATAAATATTAGAGTCAAACTCAAAACGAGCATAAATTAATGTGAGTTGGGTTCAAAACTCATATGCTTTCTAAAAGCCAGAATATAATTTGTACTTTACTGAAAAAAAATTCAAATGAGTTTACTGAAAAAAAAATGTGCATTGTCAATCTAATATACATATGCTGGTATTTATTCCCTAAAATCTTAATTAATTTTTTAATTTCTTAAAATTACAAAAGTGAAAATATTTCAAAGAATTGTTTTCTGTAAAGCGCCAATGACGCAGTAGGTTTTAGGCTTCTGCAGTGAGACGATACCCAAACTTTTGTTTGTAGTTATTTTTATTCGATTCAAACTTGATTTGTATATTCAATTTAAGTTTCACTCGTTTTAAGATTTATTTATTCATTTACATTAACATTTATTGTATGTTTGTTTGCATTGATTGTTTATTTAATTTCTGTTCGTGTTAAGGTTCATTTATACTTTAATAACAAAATATTTTTTTTCTTTTTAAGCTTGATTTTCATATTCAGTCTATGCATTACTCGCTTTAAAATCTATTTATTCATTTATATTATTACTTGTTGTATGTTTTTTGCTATGATTGTTTATTTAATTTCTGTTCGTTTTGGGTTTCATTTATTCTTTAATAGTAATTTCTGGTCGTATTGAGTTTGAATTTTAACAGGTATTTGTATCTCCTGAGCTTAAATTTAAAATGCCATTTACTTTTCTTTGAAAAACTTATTTTTCGGAAAGTTTTTCTTAATTAATTAAAATAAATAACAGAGTCAAACTCAGAACGAGCAGAAATTAATATGACTAGGGTTCTAAACCTCTATGCTTTCTAAAAGCCAGAATACAATTTTTACTTTACTTAAAGAAGCTCTTTTAACAGTTTTCATTTTTATAACTTTAAGAAATCAAAAATTAGTTAAGATTTTAAGGAATTAATATCAGCATATGTATATTAAACTGACAATGTACATTTTTTTCAGTAAATCCATTTGATTTTTTTTTTCAGTAAAGTACAAATTATATCCTGGCTTTTAGAAAGCATAGGGATTTAGAATCCTATTTGACTAAGGGTTTAGAACTCGGTGACAGTTATCTCCATACATGGAGACGAGAAAGGTTCTAGTCTTCCTTCGAAGCTCTTCCCTTGTGATAAAAAGACTTCTAATCTTCGAAAACGTTTTAATTATGTGTACCAATACAAAAAAAACTTAGAAAAATTTTAGCCGAATGCCACTTTTGACGTTTTTTTCAATATTCAGCTTTATCTTTTTTTTTTCATTGATTGTTATTGTTATTATTCTAAGGCTTCTTTGCAATTAACTCAGCTCCATAAGCAATAATGGGTAGCCTTCCTCTTTGAAACCATGTGTCGTTTACAATTTTCACAATTTGCGTCGCGTTTCCATGTAATTCACCTGTTTTTATTTTTTTATGGATAAGAGCACCCCCCCCCCCCGTCCTGAAATTGTTTCTGAATAGATCTCTACCTAAAATTGTTACAAGAAATACGTAAGTATGAAGCACTAGAACCTTATGGTCCATACCGGTGTTGCTGATCTCCGTTTCGTGGCCCTTCAGCCAGGAATGACAATGGGGGGGGGGCAGCCATCTTGTGCTTTCGCACACCCTTCCTGCTTACAAAAGATAAATCCATCTAAATAATACAACAAAAATATTTCTACTTCAATATCTCTTTAAGTTCAGTAAAATGCGTGAATTTTTATTTATAAACCTTCCATATTCATCAAAATTGTATTGTCACAAAAAAAACCTTTTTATCAGACTTTTCTATTCATTAATTTATTGAACTTATTATTTAATATTTAAATATATTCATTCAAGATTAATAATTTATAAAACTTTAAATATATTCTTTAATTTGCTTTAGACAACCATTTTCGTCAATATTCCATGGATTGGATGCATACTGTTGCTTAGTTCTCCCCTCAATATCCGACTTTTATTCTTCCTATTCTTCAAAATTCAAAGACCTTTGTCATCAGCCTTTTCAGCTGCAATTCAAAGTCATCACACCTTCCCCCCAGGATCTTATGAACGGTAATAAAACTTTTTAAAAAGAAAGGATTATGGGTTGATCCGTTGGAAAAAGAAATATTTAATGTTCTATGTGCTCCTATTAAAATAGTTTTGTAAAGGGTATGAACCAAGACCATTATAATCTTTCGACTCGTCCAAAGAAAGAAAAAAGGATAGATGAGAAATTCGTCGTTAGTTTAAATTATATGTGCCCTCTAATACAAGCAATGGGACAAGCCTGTTGCTGTAATTTGCACAAAAGGATTAGATACTTATTTCATTGCATTTATTAGTCTCAGATTCACCGAGCGAGAATTACTATTATTTAGACTTTTTATTAGAGACAAAATCTAAAACTGAAGAAAAATAGTGATTTTTTCAAACAATTTTAACTAATTTTCAGCGTATTTTTAGTCCAAAAACACTGTATATTGAATTTTAAAAATACAATCGAGTAGATGGATAGAACTGAATTTGAACTGTGGAGTAATAGTTGAAATTTTCCTCTTTCTTTGATTTATTAAAACCGTATGAGAGAAGAAGAACCATATGCGAAAACTAGCACAGGGAGCATAAACTGTAAGCATGGAATTACTCACGTGTTTCCAATCTTGCCAAAGCAATTTATTCTGTGTTTTAAACGGTGCAACTTCACTGGCGGTTCTGGCCTCTTGCGATTGAGGCAAAGCCTGATTAGTCACCCCCTCCCCTCATTCTCCCAAAATTTTCAGGTCAAATTTTAACTAAATTTTCATTTATTAACAACATTTTAATTTAATAAAAGAACTTGACTACACAATATCACAAAAAAATTAAAATTGATTAAATTCTTTCTACTTACTTTTCTTTTCAAAGAATGATGATGAAGAAATGGAAAAATGAAAATTTCAGATTTTGTTTATACCTACTGCTAATTCTGCCCTCAACTTTATTTTAATAAAAATAAAATTTCAAAAATTACAAAATAATTATAACCACTAGACTATTTATTTGAAATTTTGTGCCCCTAAAATTTCGGCACCCGGGGAAAGAACCCCCTCTACTTCCCTCCCCTAAAACTGCCTCTGTGTAACTTGTTCTTTACTATCTATTGCTCAATGACTATTAGTTTAACTGTAAAAGGTTCTAATCAGTGTTTTTTCTTGTTTAAAATCAAGCTCAACCAAACGGTTTTAACATTCAGTTTATCTGCATCTGATTGTCGAGCAACCCAACAATTCATAGGACTGTACAGTCGTTATCAAGGGGAAGGCGCCAAAACATCGACACGTCAGGACCACTACCGTCAGGACATCGAGGAAACCCATCAAGAAATTGACGAAGGATCTACTAGAATATCGACACGTCAGGACATAGATAATCATAACGTCGAAACTTCAGGAAATCGACAGTAACAATCGCTACCCATCAGAACATCGACAGTCATAACATCGACACGTCAGGACATCGACAGTCATAACATCGACACGTCAGTTCATCGACAGTCACAATCGCTACCCGTCAGAACGTCGACAGTCATAACATCGACACGTCATAACAACAAAATTTTTTTAGATGTTCTACGGATTTTTCTTTTCGACGAAATGACGTTTAGTGATTGTGACGGTTAGATGAAAATGGTAGCATCCCGTTATCAAGTAGTTCGTGGCAACGAACTGTAATTAAGGAGCAATGTGGCTAAATAGTAACAGAAACTCTAAGAAACGGATTATTGATAACAATATAAACACCAAAAGATTCAAATGTGGATGCTTATTCAAAATATATAATATTCATGAAATTTAATGTTACCCATCAAAAGCTACGAGCCGGAGAAAATTTGCCCAGTTTTCGAAAAAAAAGGGGGAAACACCCTCCAAACATTAATTGATCTTAATGAAAGTAACACAATCAGATTTAGCATATCAGAGAACCATGTTGCATAGGTTTTAAGCTCTTATATACAATTAAATAAAAAATAAACAAGTTTTTTTTAACTGAAAGTAAGAAGCGACATTAAAACTTAAAACGAACAGAAATTATTCCGTATATGAAAGGAACTGTCCCCTCCTCAGCGCTTCGCTCTTTACGCTAATTTTTTTTTATTGTTTTAAAAAATAAATTTTTTAGACAGAGTCAAACTTTAGCGTAAAGAGCAAAGCGTTGAGGAGGGGACAGCCCCTTTCATATACGGAATAATTTCTGTTTGTTTTAAGTTATAATGTCGCTCCTTACTTTCAGTTAAAAAAAATTTTTTTTTTTCATTTAATTTCTGAACGTCTTTGAATTAATACAGGTTTTGATTTTGGCTCACCGTACATGAATAATTAAAATGAAATTTGTATATTTATTTTACTTTTTATTTTTTGGTTAAATGGCTTTCTCGAAATTTTATTTACGAACGTTTTTATTAGTAATAAATATAGGTAACTTACGAATTAACTTATCTAACGATCTTCTATATTCGTATATTTTTATTACGCATATTAGGGGGTTCGCCCCCTAGTCAATGCCTCGATTTTTACGCTAAAGTTCAAATTTGTTTCCAATTCTTTAAGAATGACCCTTAATCACAAATGCCGTTAATTAGAATAAATAGCTCTTACGAAAGTGCTAAAAAAGTGTTTGCGTAAAGAGCGAGGTATTGAATAGGGGCCGAACCCAATCATATACGTAATAGTTTTCTTTCGTTTTAAGTTTTGATGATGAAAAGTTTTCAGTTGAAAAGTTTTTCAGTTGAAAACTTGTTGTTTTTTTATTTCTGACAGTTTTTTAAATAATGCTGGGAAATTCGGCGCCCCCTTCATAGCAATGTCCCTTCACCATGAAAAGACCCCCCTACTTAACCTTCCCCATGGAAAGACCCCCCAACTTAACCCCCGCCCCCCCCTCTACTACTAGAAAAAATTTCCCCTGAAAACGTCTGTATTCTTCCCAATAACCAATACTATATGTAAACATTGAACAAAGTTCATAACTTGCAGCCCTTTCCCCGGGGACTCTGGGGGATTAAGTCACCCTCGAAGGCATAGTTATTATATTTTTAGACCATGCTGAACAAAATGGATGTCTCAAAATTTTGATCGGGTGACTTTGAGAAAAAAATGAGCGTGGGAGGGGGCCCAGTTGCCCTCTATTTTTTGTCACTTTAAAAGGGAACTAGAACTTTTAATTTCTGTTTGATAGAGCCCTCTCATGCTATTCTAGGACCACTGGGTCGGTAGGATCACCCCTGGGAAAAGAAACAAATAAACACGCATCCGTGATCTTTCTTCTGGCAAAAAATACAAAATTCCACATTTTTGCAGATAGGACTTTTAATTCTAAGACTATTAAGGGGTGTTTTTCCCTTTTTTTGAAAATAAGGCAAATTCTCAGGCTCGTAACTTTTGATTGGTAAGGCTAAACTTAATGAAATTATATATATGTGAAATCACCATAAAAATCCGATTCTTTTGATGTATCTATTGGTGTCAAAATTCCGTTTTTTAGGGTTTCGGTTACTATTGAGCCGGGTCGCTCCTTATTTAAAGTTCGTTACCACGAACTGTTTGAAAATGTAGAATTTCGTATTTTTAGCCAGAAGAAAGATCACGGATGTGTATTTTTTTTGTGATTGTTTGTCTTCCCCAGGGGTCATCGTATCGAACCAATGATCCTAGAGGATCGAGAGAGGGTTTGTTTGATCGAAAATCAAAATTTCTAGCATCCTTTTTAAGTAACCAAAATATTGGAGGGCAGCCAGCCTCGTTCCCAAGCCCATTTTCCCAAAAATTTCCCGATCAAAATTTTGAGATAGCCATTTTGTTCAGCATAGTCGAAAGATCTAATAGCTATGTCTTTGATGATGACTTGACCCCCCCCCCCCTTGAGTCCCCGGGGGAAGGACTGCAAGCTATGAACATTTTCCATTGTTTACATATAGTATTGGCTATTGGGAAATAACGGGGGTCTGGTGGGGGGGTGGGTTACGTGGGAGGAACTTTCCTTGGAGGAAATTTTTGTGGGGAAGCGAATTTCCCATGGGGGGAACCCAGATTTCCCGGCGTTATTAAAAAGATGATCAGAAATTAAATTAAAAAAAGTGTTTTTCAACTGTAAGTAGGCCTAAGGAGCAACATTATCACTTAAAGCGAACATAAATTACTATATGTATAATTTATGAAGTAAAGGTTCTTAAACAAAAATTTTGAAATCTTCACTAATAGTTTCAATTTAATTGCATATATTCTTATACTTCTAGAGGGGAGCGATTAGAACCCCTATGATCTACGAATTTACGCCATTGATAATCTCTTCTGGAAATTAAAACTAAGCTAATAAGTTAAAGCATCTTAAGAAGAAAATAATAAAATAGAAAAGGTGAAGTAAATGTGTTTCTTGCGAAAAAAAAATTAATCTAAGAGAAACAATATTTGATAAGTCGAATTTCCAGGGGGATCTTGATGCGTATATTATTCCCAAAGGTACCGTTTCTTACCCTCTAGGAGAAAGATAACAAGGACTCTAATGCCCGATATTTCTCCCTTGATAATAAACCGATAAATTCATTTATGATTTCTTGTTAGGGTTTTCCAGTTGTCTTTATTGCATTTTCTTACCAAGTTACTGTTATTTCGATTTTACTTTTCGTGGCGTCTAATTAAAAAAAATCCTTTTCTTGAAAATACAGATAAGGTTATGAACTTAGAATAACTTGTTTAGATAAATGGATCTGAAAAAGAAAAAAGGATAAAATTTATGAGCGTTGCTAGGGAGGGGGAAGGTTGGGTAGTGATTCCCAAGAACTCGTTTTTCCTAGAAAAACTTTTCAATTGCGCTTATAAGGCTAATTTCTGACAAAACTTCGCAAATCCACCCTTCCAAAAGCTACATGATATAAAATTAAGACCATGCTTTATTTTAGAACAGAATTTTTATTTTGCCAATATGTAGATATATCTTTGTCTGGTAATATCAGGGACGTACGCAGGGGGGCCCTCCTGGCCCGTGCCCCCCCCCGAAATCTCACGATTTTTTTCCGATTTTTATCACAGAATAATGGGTTTGAAGGATTTGGCCCCCCCCCGAAACAAATTCCTGCGTACGTGCCTGGATAATATGTCTTATTTCGATAAAATTAAATAATCTGTATTTTGTCTATAATGATTTTTCAGCTCTAGGCTGAAGTTATCAGGCTAGTAAAAGAATTGGACAAGCTGGGTAAAAATCTTGCAGGGACTAATGGTAGTTACTCAGGCGCGTTCGCAGGTTTATTTAGAGAGGGCAACTCTTTAAAAAAAGTTGGGGGGGGGGAATAGAAAAGGCAAAATTTACTTGATGATTTGAATAAGAAGTGCCCAGGAATTCAAGAGGATTCTGGATATAAGGGTAAGCCGGGTCCCAACCCCCTCCCTCTGTATACCTTCCTTTAGCTATTAGTGGCAATACAAAATATTCGAAAGGAAAATGTGTTTCTATCTTAAATTGGATCAAAAATTTAAAATAATTTTTTTCTGCTATTCAAAAAATCAAAAACTTTCAAGGTTAAAAATGAAAGCGTGGTATGGTCGTGACAGAGAATGTTGTCCTTGAATATTTTATTGTTGCCCTACACTTTCGTTTTTAGTTTAATTTTACAGATTCTCAGGTAAGCAGGTAAGCGGGTAAGAGGAAATCTTCACTGTTTAGTGCATTTGGGGATAAAAGCATTCTCAATTTGATGGTTTTTTTTTATTCTTTTCAATCTTTGGTAGAAGTTTAACTTTTGAAACATCGTTCCATTAACTTCATTCTTCAAACTTCATACTTTATATTAATAAAATTTTGATTGTAAAACTTCGTGTCACGGCCACGCCAACCTCTGCTTCAAATAATACATAGCCAAAAGATTATCTGTATGATGAATGATATTGTTTTACCTGTAAACGCGTATTTCGACATCTTTCAAGATTTGGTTTTGAACATTTGATCCTCTAAACAGACATAGTTACATAATATCTTTAGGGTGAATAATTATGTCCTCATAAGGAGCCAGATTGGTTATTTCTAGATTCTTTGGGATCCATCCCCCTGTGAGCCACATTGTCCGAATCTGACCCATTAAATACTCTGGAGTATTTTTATTGGTAATTTGTTGCAATGCAGACTATGCAATGGGTTAAAGTTGATAGGGCTATAGAACTTACCAAAAAAAGAAAAATCAAAAGTAATCACCTTTCGAAGGCGTCGAAAGCTGGCCTTTCGACTTCATTACTCAGAAATGATCTGTTCGTATGTCTTTTCCTGTTGGCTTCCAAAGCTGTAGCTCATGTATTTGCATTTGTCAAATAAGAATGATTTTGTTTAATGCTCCCTGAACTTATGTTTTTTCCAGCCACTTGTAAGCTATTAAACTGAATTCTGTACGTCCTTTTATTTCAGTGGAAAAAAAAAAGGCGGCCAACAGGGATATAAACATGGAAGCAAACAGGAATACAAACCCCCTCTTTGGTTCACATTTTAAGATAATATCGGACTTACTAAAGGCAAATGGCAGATTAATGCAGGATATGAGAGCCATATTACTGGGGATGGGTTATTAATGCATTTTCACAAGCGTTTGGGTTTTATGTTTTGAAAATTCTAAAAGAGTTCTGATATTCTGAAAGATGTTCTGAGCTGAATTTGTTCTGAAAAGATATTCAGAAAGAGTTCAGAAAAAAAGATGTTCATAAAGAGTTTGATATGTCGCATTGTAAACAGAAGATATTGCTTTTAAAACTTTTCCAGATTACAAAATAGTTACAGCTACGTTATTGTGCATACCATAGCCAGTTAAAAAATGTATTATATGAAATGTACAAATGAACGTCAGGAAAGGAAGGTGGTGGAGCACTTGCCTCACTCCGATTTCATTTCATATTTTCTGAATTTATCTGTATCTGTCCTACATATGGATCATTCTTTATATTAATGCATAGAGACTTTGCACCAATATTCGCCTGCTATTTTGCTAGCCTTAGTTTTTAGAACCACAATATCAAAGAAGCATATGCATTTTAAATCGACAAGGGAAAACCTCAGGATCTTTGAAATGGTTAAAAAAAAAAAAAAATACAAGCAGTATTGACAGCTTAGCATCGCTCAGCATATATAGAAAAATTCAAAACAAGGTTAATTTAAAATATTGAAATCAAAACAAGCAAGAGCACACTGTGCAACGTCTTTGTTCAACCCCCATGACAAATTAAAAGTGGACATTGTCTGTTCCAATATTTATTTGTGTGATGTTCAATTGAAGTGGCTGGACATAAACCTCAATTAAGGAAAGAAACATCCTACGTATATGAGCGACTGATTTGCTGAAACTTCAACTCAACAGCAACAGCAACGACTAAATATTAAAATTTTAATTTTATTTTCGGTCCAAGTTTTTTTTACATAAAATATATATATATAAATATTTGTATAGTACCCTAGGGAAAACTGGTTTTTAAAACTTCGGCCCAATGGAAAGTAAAACTAAGAAAAAAAAATACAACGATTCTTTTTGTTTATGTTTAGTAGTCAAATTGAAGATTCCTCTGGGACCAATTGGCGCTGGTTAATAGTGGTTTTTCTTTCTTTTGAAATTGAAAGAAATGCCCATTTTTAAGATAAATGGCTCTAGAGAATCTCAAAATGCCTCTGTAATTTTCGTAGTCTTTCTGTTGTGGTGAATGCGTGGCTCATTAACTATTGATTTTTGTTTTTTTCTATACTGAACTATGTGTTCTCATAAGGGTAATTACCCTGCTATCTGTCACTCAGTCTTTTTCACCCAGGCTTTTATGTCAGTCAGGTACTTTTCAAACCTACAAATTGTATCATCGTCACTTTTTACCCTTAACCCTGCCAGCTTCAATTGTTTATTTCTTTTACACTGTTTTCGTTTTTACTGTTTCCTTCCTTTTCTTCTTTTTCTCTTGTATCTTTCTTTTCCAAAACTTATTTCTTTTTAATTTCATTTCTGATGCTGTAACTTCTTATTTATATTTATTTCTTCCTTTTTTACGAAAATCAGCTGCAATATTTCAAAAACTGGTATATGACTCCGAATTCAGTATTTATCTCCTATCTGATTAAATAGGGCGCGCCGAATCAAATTCTTTTTCATAAAATATTTCACAGCATTAATAAATAAAAAAAACCAAGATTTTTTTCAATTTTCCGCCCGTTCAAAAAATTCACGTCTTCGAACTTAACACTTTTCGAATAACTGCCGTCGATCTGCGACGCATCCACAGTTTTTCGTCATCAAATTTATTTACAGATGACAATGAATATATTCAGAAAGCCGCCTAAAATATTCTAACAAAAAGGGAATTAATGTGTTAGCCAAGGACTTGAGCGATCGACCGTGCATTGTAATAAGAAAATTTGAATTGCAATTTCTTAAATTGAGCGCCGCTACGGTCCCCGAGATGTAGATGAACAGTCTATGGCTAGTTTTTGATTCAGAACTATGTTAGGTTTGAAAAGAAGGTATTTCTAACAAAAGGGATAAGTAAAATATCGTAATAAACAATATTATCAGGTTTGTTATACTTTAATTAAAATAATTATTGTTTTTTCTAGATATGTTAGTGGAAACACTTGAAAAATATATTGATGACAATAAAGTGAAAAAAATATAAATAGACAAGCTAAACAAACTTAAAATATTTGATTATAGGATATTATCATAATTTTTTCATACTAACCTTTCAATTTTGACGCATAATTAGTTTGCTGGTTTGAATTTAATATTCCAATTCATGGGTGTTTATACAAAAAACGGTTGTAAGAAAGCGGGATAGAAAAAGGTACAATAAAGCAGGCGAGTAAAGATAGACTCAAAAATGCAAAGACAGTGCTACATGCTACTCTATATAAGCCTTATGGACATTTAACACTGTTGTGTCACTTTTCATTTATTTAAATCATCTTTTAAGTTACTTTCAAAATCTGCTCAAAAGAGATTTTTGCTATGATATATCGAATGACAAAACTTTTACTCAAATTGAGCATCTTCTTCTTCTTCAGCAACGACACTCATTTTCAGTTTTAAAAAATCCAAGGACACCGAAAATGTGATTTTTTCATTAAACTTATCATTATTACTAAAATTTTCAAACCCTTGACAAATTGAGCATTCGAAAAATCAATTGGTATATTCTTAGCAGATAATTTAGTTTTTGTTTAAGTGTTTACTATATCTTTTCGATATCTGGTTAAAATTAAAATTTTATGTCTAATATTGTCTGAACATTGTAAGTCAATTCTTAAAAAAACTAAGAAAGGTCAGTTCACTTTTTTTTATTTAAAACTTTTTACTTTTTTTTTTGTTTTTTTTTGTTTAAAAAATCCAAGGACACTGATTTTTTTTACCATCATTAGAAAAATGAAAAACAATCTTTGTCCCCTCCTACATTTTTGTGAATTGGTGCTCCTGCTCTTCAGGGTGTTCTTCCCGAAAAGAGGAAAATACATTTGTGCTATAAGCATTTTATATGTAATAATTGCAATATTTTTTTTTGTATTTTCATTGAAATTAATAGAAAAATTCATGCATCCCCCAACATTTTAGGAATCGGTACCCCTACTCTTCCCGATTTTTCTACGCCTTTCACAAAGCGTGTAAATTGTGCTTGTGCTGCAAGCATTTCAGTGTATAGGCTAAGGGAATAATTTCGGAATAATAAAGGTTCAGAGATTCTTTTTAACTATGAACGTTTACTCAACCTCAATACTTAATTTTCAGTTAATGTGGGACCGTATTCCACTCTTTACTAGTTTGAAGCACTCCTTGGAGCTATGACTTATATAAAAAAAAAGCAACATCGTCTGAATTGTTGCATCAGTCTGCTGGATATGTGTGTAGATGAATTTTGTTTGTAATTGTGTTGTGTGTAGGTAAGTCTTTGTATCCAGGTTACTCTTCGAATTCTATACAAAATACTATGAAGAGATGGATCATATTTCCGTGAAGGATATTGCTACCCAGAAGAAGGGATCCTTTAGTTGTAGCAATGACACAATCTTTAATTCAACATTATATCTTAGCTGTCATGCTATGCATAGATTTTTGTTTATTGTTCAACCATGTCATCTGCTCACAAAGAAACCTAGTAATAGTGATAAACACTAATCCTGCACTTCCTTAGATGTTGGGTGTAACACACAGTAGCCAAGTTTGCTTACATTTCCATTGATGCGTTTACATTGCGGCTCAAATTTCAAAAAGAAATTTGACAATGTCATGGTTTACTTAAGAATTGACATTACTCAAAGAAATGTTTCATCATAGAAGACAAATATTCGCTTACATCCGTTTTAACGTCTTTACTTCACCGAGAAAGGTGAAACCTTAACCCTTGACTTCACCAAGAGAAGATGAAACTTAAAAGTACCAAGGACATCAAAAGTAAAACTTTTCATGCTTAAAAATTGCTATTCTCTAAGTTGATCTGTCGGTTGTTTCAAAATGATGAAGTTTTTATGGCAGTGTAAGATTTTAGGCAACACTGGTGACGTTTAAAGCTGAAGATAATTTCTTAAACCACATTGGCATGCCATAATATAAAAGAAGATAGAAGAAAGGCGGTTGTCCTTACGAAACATTCATTTTGTGTGTTTTTCAGTATTTTCGTTTGGTCTTAAGAAAAATATTTTTGATCGTTTCTTCTTTATATTTTATAAAGCTGTCTTGAGATGCATAAGTAGCGTTAAAAGATTCAATATTTGTTGTATTTGACTGTTGGTTTTCACAGAAGTTGGCTTCACATGGATGGTGCTTCACAGAAGAAGAGCGAGCATTAATTTATTATTTTATCGACCGTGTTGAATGGAGGGAGGGGGAGCCTTGGGGTGTATAAGCAGCGCTAAACTTAGCGAAACTAATTCGTTAAGTTTGACAACGCTTCTCGTCCATAAGCTACACCGTCTCAAGCTCTTTGGGTCCATGTGTGTCTAGCTACTTTTTTTCTGAATTTTTACCCGTGTTTACTTGTTTTTTAATTTGACCCCAGCTTCTACCAAAAACTTCATAACTGGACGTGGAGGTCATTTTCATTAAAAACTGGAGTCCAGATTCTTAAGAAAATATATGCTTGTGCAAGTTTTCACGTAACCCATTCAAAGAATCCGACTGTATTTTCACTGCTCTTGGTACCTTAAACGGCATCTTCCCAGCCCTTTTCCCTTCTTTGCAGGTAAGCACATGATCTTTTATGTTATACATACAAGACTTCTGCAGTAAGAGGGGAAGTGTCACCCCATAGGACCCACATCACAAGCGTAATAGAAAATTATTCATCAGAATGAAGAGATAGGGGGGGGATCGTAGCACCTTCTACCCCATCCTTTTATATTTATTTGAATTCTCAGTTGAAACTAGAAGAATATTTTTGTCTAAAAAACTAATTCAGTTACCCCTCTCGTTCAAGCACTCAATTGGATTTTAGCCCTCTGCGGGCCAAAACAATTTTAGCCCTCTGCGGGCCAAAATTGTTGGTTTACTTCAGAAATGGCAGAAAAAGTTAGTTTGCCGTGACATGATCTCTCCCTGCTTAAAAAGGTGCTAGAACTTGCTGTCCGTTCGAACGAGCCTCTTGCAACGTCTTTGGGCCATTGGTTTCGTACGATCAGTCTTCGGGAAATAGTAGAAAATAGATAAATAAACACTCCTCAGTGATCAGCCTCTCGAAGAAGCTCAAAAGTGTACGTTTTTGCAGATAAGGGTTTCAAGCCTGTGTACCCAAGTTATCTGATACGCTGATTTTCCCTCAAGATCACTCCTTCTTGTGGTGGTCTTCCTCTATTCTACAGCTCTGAAAATTTTATCAGGCTCATGTTAAACTTAACATATTTTAGATATTTGGAACCACCATAAAAATCTGATTCTTGGGATTTGAATATTGTTCCTAATTTTATATATACATATATATATATATATATATATATATATATATATATATATATATATATATATATATATATATATAGCACGATTGCCATTATCGCGAATTGCTCCTTACTTACAGTACGAACTGTTTGCTAGAACATGATTCCGTTTTTTGTTTTAATTACGACCGCCGCCCTAACAGTAATTATAATTTTATCTATTTGGCATCTCGAAAATTATTTAGCTCATGGACTGGATTACGGATGTAAAGTGGACTATGGGCTAATACCCTCCCCCAAGTCTCAAGATTCTGTTGATTTCCTCTGAATTTCCCAATTCTATCTCGGTCCCCTTCTCCCCAAAATATATTGCTCAGTGAAAGCAAAATTCGTGTAAATTTGCCTGAGCCAGCTGCAAATCTCTTTTACTAACCAAGTTTTGATTTGGAATTCGACTATAAAATATTGGGTGTTTCATATGCTTTCGTGTTTTAAAATCCATGGGCGGTAAAAGTTAGTAAGACTAACCTGAGCAAGTCTTGTCCCGTACTTTTCGTAATTATTAAGTAATCTGACAAAAACAGCTTTTTAACTGCATTGGGAGAACAAGGAATAATGCTCTAGATTCCTTTAATTTAGCTAACTGTTATTGCCTTTTTTTAATTTGTGATTTAAAATTTAGCTATAAATATTGAGTGCTTCATAAGCATTTATGCTTTTCGATACCCTGAAAAGTAAAATTTAGTCACTCCTAACATGAACAAGTCTTGTCCCGTAGTTTTTTCATTAACTTAGTAAATTGATAAAACTATCTTTTAGGATGTATTTATAAGAATTCTAGCAGGGATTTGTTAGTAAATGGAAGGGTCTACGAACTAGGCCAAATATTTATACCAAATGGTTGGCCTTCCGGGTGCATAGAAGAACGGGTTACCCTGGGTTCCCACTGATGCGATTTCGCGCAAAAACGGCAGTTTTTGCGTGACCCGTCAAATCCCTCCGTTTTTTTGCTGCAAGTTTCTGCGACTCAATGGTTTAACGGCTGCCTTGAAATGTTTCTACTGAGCCGTTGAAAATCGCATCCGTTATTTTGAATTAAAAGCTTTTTTAGAGCCATTAATTGCAAGTAACTGAGAAACTAAACATGTTTATTAAAAGTTTACCATTAATATTTGAGGTAAAAATTCTAATTTAACTACTTTTTTGCTATCTTGGAAAGGGGTTGGGTTAGGAAAATGAAACTTTCAGGGGTGGGTCTACAGATTAAAGTATTTCTTGAAAAGGTATTCTGAAGGACCTAACACCACTCCTTCTCCTTCTAGAGAGTACTGACCTTTGATGACCTTTAAAAATCTTTGTGATATAAGAGTGAAACCTTGTGAAATAGATCATCTGCTTAAAAAAAGTACAAGAAAACTATTTTCAGCTTCACAACTTTGCTTAATCCCAATTTAGCCTATGAGGTATCAAAGATCTGCAAATACATTTCCTAAATTTAGGAAAAAAACCTTCATATGTTAAAATGTTGTTTTGTCAAAATTTCAATAGGTATAGAGTTGTCAAGTAGGCGAATTTCTAAGACTTAGAAATCGAAAGAGGGTTAACACAATAGATTGGCAATACCTTCTCAAAGTATTTTTTGGCTCTGGATTCATTACTAAAAGTTTCGTTTTCTTAACCTAACCCCTGTCCAAGATATCAAAAAGTAGCTAAACTAGAATTTTACCATAATTGACGAACAACATGACGGTCCTGTCCTTTTAATGCAAAATTTTAATAGGCGAGTCCTAGGGGGATATTTCCTGGGAAATGAGCCAAAGAGACAAGACTTATATTTTTCATTAGGCATAGTTAGTCTAGGCTAATATAGGTATAGGTTAGCCCTTGGCTTCTAAAACTTGATTTAGCCTATTCCTATGCATATACTTTTTAAATGTCTTATAATATCTGCGCTCCAACGGCTGAAGAGAACCTTTTCTCTGTGAACATTTTTGCGATTTTTCTGCATCCGCTATCCGTGAGCCGTTTTGCTTTTAAAAGATCGCACCAGTGGGAACCAAAGGTTAGAGACCCAAAATACAGAGACTGAGCCTCAAATTTCTGTTCACTCCCCAACAAACATCGCACAACTACAGGAGTGAAGCATTCGAAATAGCTTCATAGAGCAATTTTATCACTGAAAACAAGCCCTTTCACAGGGTAGGTCAGCTAAACTGTTTGGTCTGGGCTTATTTTGACATTGACGCAATTTGGAAGCCCTGAGCTATGGACCAAGTGATGTTGTCATCATTCAGAATTTCCGTGCAAAATGGAAAACATTCAAGTGAAATTCAGATATTACAAATGATACTTAGAGTTTTCTGAATTGTCGTTTCCGAAAAAATCATATTTATTTTTTATACTTTTCAGACCCACCAGTGGGCCTGAAGAAGGCTGAGTAGCCAGATTTAACTGGGGATATCATTTTATGTGGGGTAATGGCTGATTTCCTACATCTCATGTAAATTTGAAATGTGTGGCAAAACAGGAAAAATTTTGTATAAATGGGTGAAACCCCGTTTTTTCTCAATCCCTCTAGAACCCACAAGAAAACTTACTGGCTTACTGTCCCATTCTTTTTAACATTTTTTCAGTTAAATTTTTTGATCTTTACAAATTCTCAGCATTTGAAAAAAGGATCGTCTTTCACCGACACAGTATCTGCTTTTCTCCGATCAAAAATATAATCAAAATGAATAGGGGTGTAAAAAAGTAAAGAAAAAGGGTCCAATTTTTCTCATGAAAAGGATCACGTACCTCAGCGCTAGTTGTCACATTCCACTACCCCAAAAAAGGGTACTGTTTCACTTAGAAAAAAAAATTCTACACAAAAGCAGTAATCCAGCGTCGTTGGATACCCGCACAATGTATTGTTGCTGTTTTTAAAGGCATCTTTTGTACTTTTAAAGCCCAGCCATATGGATTCCCAGGACGAAACGCTTTAATTGTAGGTAACTGGGCCTCAGGAATTCTAAATGCCCAAGTCAGCTAAGTAAATATCACAATTGTTCCTAGAACAAATAAGATTGAATAGATTGGGTATTGCTTTCAGAAGTTTTTTTTTTCGTTCTATGTTAAGGCATATGCACAATGAGAATTTGGTAATGCCAATACTCAGGTAACCCTTGTTTTAAGAATCAGCTAATCCAACCCCGATTATAAAGGTTAAGCTAGTATCAAGAACTGGATTTAGCCAAAACCCACGTTCAAATTACTTTAAAATGCCAAGGAAAATAAAAGTGATTTTGGTAATAGTGGGTGCCAAATTAAAAAAAAGAAGTCTGGGGCGAAATTTTAGCCAAAAACAGATGACACCAAACAGCCTAAGAAAGAGTAGCTTTCTTCTGAAAGGTTACTGGTCTCAAGGCCGTATCCCAGATTTTTTTTCG
The DNA here is from genome assembly GCF_049724085.1 of Artemia sp. Qi Xiang Cuo. Lineage (NCBI taxonomy): Eukaryota > Metazoa > Arthropoda > Branchiopoda > Anostraca > Artemiidae > Artemia > Artemia sp. Qi Xiang Cuo. Next base: position 73,028,474 of record NC_142795.1, on the reverse strand, counting down.
TGGGGTGTTTTAAACAATGCTTTTTTTCGCGGAGGGTGGGGGGGGGGGTACACAAAAACTAAAAAAAACGCATAAAAATTTGTTTATATCCATTTTTTATGTTTTTACGAGTCAGACAAACAATTGAGGGGGTCTTTAGGAACCTCGACTAGGAACCAACAGACTGTTAATGTTAAAACTTTACGGAAGAACTGCGCTGTTAAGTTTAATTAATTAGTTTTGCTCCTTTGTTTTCACGGTTGAACGCAGCAACAGTGTTTAAAATGTGGTACTGCCCTAAGTACTTCGTAATTTTGAAACAACCGAAAAAAAGTCTTAGCTATCAAGTATGATAGACCTAACATGGGTTTAGGGGGCAAAAAAGGTTCAAATTTGAGATATAGCTGAAATGTATCTATGAAGCATCTGCTTGGAAAAGGGCTATATTTATAATAAGGTGCCCATGCCGAGGGCTTATCCAGTGGTTTTTCAATGTTTTCCATGCACTAATGCCCATCGTTCCAAAGATAGATACATAAATAGATCTATTAACCGCAGAAACCCCATGGACCACAAAAAAAGCAAATACTAAATAATATTAGTTCCACAAATAATATTAAAACCTCTTTATAGTACTTATCAAAATAGAAATAATCTGAATCCGAATAACGTGGGTTATCCAAATTAACTCACCCACCTGTCTTAAAACCTCTACTACTTATAGAGGCGGTATTAAGAGAGATGGGGACAGAGGCGGCATTTGCCTTGGCGCAGAAATTTTAGGGGGTGCAATGTTTCAAATAAACAACCTAACGATTATAATCATTTTGTAATTCAGAAATTTTATTTTTTATTAAAATAAAGTAGAGGGCGCGCTTAATAAACAAAAATTATTAATAACTTATAATTAATTAGTAAAATGAAAATAAATAAACAAATTGAAATAATTAAATAATAATGATTTAATAATAACAATTAAAATAACCAAATTAGAATAATTAATGCATAATTTAAAAAAAACAAATTAAGAAATAATTATTTATCATAGGCAGCGCGCTAGCGCTGCCTAAGCAAAGAACGATGTGGGCACAATGTGTTTTTTTTTTCTCCTTACCCGGGCACTTCGTATCGAAGACGTTGTCGTAAAAACTTCAAAACAGGCTCATTCGATTGGAAATTCGAAGGGCTAGTACCCTTTTTAATAGTCGAAAGTGATTGGACGGCAACTAGCCCCCCCCCCACCCGCCCATCATTCCCCCAATCACATCCAATAAAAATTTTGAGATAGTCAGTTTGTTCAGCGTAGTTGATTTCCAGATAGAAAATATATTTTTGATGAGGACACTCCCCCACAACCCTCAGTGCAAGGGTTATAATCTTGGCCGTTGGGACGCGTAAGGTGTTTTATTGAAGTCTCTGTTTTAGACCCCTGAAAAATGGCTTATTTAAATGGAAGTTCGAAGGACTAGTGTTCTTTTTAATAGTTGAAAATTAGTTGAAGATAACTAACTCCCCTCTCTCACCCCCTTTTCCCCAAAAACATCCATTCAAAATTTTTAGATTTTATTCTACGTTGTTGTAAGTGTTGGAAATTAAGTCTTTAAGGATGACAACCCCCCCCCCGATAACCCATAGGGCAAGGGGTGTAATCTGAGCCTTGGGGGCATATAAGGTTTTTATTGAAAGCTTTGTCGTAGAAACTTCAAAACGGCTCATTCGATTGGAAATTCAAAGGGCTAGTACCCTTTTTAATAGTTGAAAGTGATTGGATAGCGACTAACGCCCCTCTCACTCCCACCATTTTCCCAAACACATCGAATTAAAATTTTGAGATATCTATATTGTTCAACGTAGTTGAAAGTTCTGGAAATTAGGTCTTTTAGGATGCAAGGGCTGTAAGTTATGCCCTGGGGGCATATAAGGTTTATATAGGAAGTTGTTGTATAAATCATAGGCAGCACGATCGCGCTACCTAAGTAAAGAACGGGGACACTCGAGAACGAGACAAGAAACGGGGACTAAGCAATGAGGAGGAAACTCCTCCACAACCCTAAGGGGAAAGGATGTTAAGTTATGCCCTGGGGGAATATAAGAACGCTGCTGGCCCAATGAATTATTTATTAATTTTTTCCTTTAGAGCAGGGCACTTCGTATCGAAGAAGTTGTCGTAGAAACTTCGAAAAGTGCTCATTCAATTGGATATTGGAGTGTCTTGTGCCCTTTTTAATAGTCGAAAGTGATTGGAAGGCGACCAACACGGTAAAACCCCTTCCACGCCCACCATTTCCCGAAACACATCCAATCAAAATTTTGAGATAGCCATTTTGTTCAGCGTAGTTGATTTCCAGATAGAAATTATGGTTTTGAGGACAGTCCCCCACAGCCCTTAGGGTAAGGGTTGTAAGTTATTTCCTGGGGGCATATAAAGTTTTTTTACAGAAGGCGTTGTCGTAGAAACTTTAAAAAAAGCCTCATTCGATTGGAAATTCAAAGGGCTAGTGCCCTTTTTAATAGTTGAAAGTGATTAGAGGGCAAATATCCCGCCTCTCACGCCCACCTTTTCCCCAAACACATCTGATCTAAACTTCGATATACCAATTTTATTCAAAGTAGTTTTAAGTTCTGGAAAATAGGTAGTTGTGTATGACACCCCCCCCCCCCACAGCCCTCAGGGCAAGGGTTGCAAATTATGCCCAGGGGGCATATAAGGTTTTTATATAATGCGTTGTCGTAGAAACTTCAAAAAGGGCTGATTCGATTGGAAATTCAAAGGGCTAGCGCGCTTTTTAATAGTCAAAAGTGATTTGAAGGCAACTAACCCCCCTCTCACACCCATCTTTTCTCCAAACACATCCAATCAATATTTTAGATGGCCATTTTATTCAACGTAGTTGAAAGTTTTGGAAATTAGGTCTTTAAGGACGACAATCCCTCCCAGAAATTACGACGAACAGAAATTACAATAATTAACCGAGTCAAACTCAAAACGAGCAGAAATTAACATAAGTTGGACGCAAAACCCCTATGCCTTCCCAAGGCCAGAACAAAATTTGCACTTTACTAAAAAAAATACAAATGAATATGCATTGTCAGTTTAACATACATATACTGATATTTAGTAATCAAAATGTTAATATTATTTTATTTATTAAAGTAATAAAAATAAAAATATTTATATTTTTTTTCAGTTATCAGTAAAACTTATTTTGTGGAAAAAGTTTTTTTAATTAATTAATTAGTAATTCGAAATTAATTTTGTTAATAAGTTAAAATTCTGTTAAATATTTGCCTAAAAATTTTGTGGGACACAGGGGGAAGGGGCGCTAATCAAGCTTTTGTCCCGGGCACAAGAGAAGCCGGAACCGCCACTGGCTGCTTAACCTTTCTGAAAATCCTAGCCTCTTCATCATACGTGCCTAGGAGGTTATATCGTAACTCCTTTAGCTCTCTGCGAACAGTCAAGAGGTGAACAAGATCGTCATCACTATTCCAACACATTGGACATGAATGAAGACCTTCTTTGACGAATTCTTTCAAGATGTTCCTTCTTTGTCCAATTGGAAGAAAGTTAATTCCAAATTTTAATGTATGTAAATACCAACCGTTTACTATATAATGGCCAGTTAAAATATAAGGTTATCCCGTATAATTTGACCTACCTACAGGGCCCTATATCCAAGAGTGATAAGAATAATAAATTAGCTAGAAAGCCTAGTGGTAAAACTTAACTCCAACCAAATACAATCACAATAGTTTTTTTTTAATGGCAAATATGCGTAAATATTACTATAATAACCGTGGATGTTACTATGGAATGCTCGTTTAAAATGTAAGGTCCTTCCAGTATTTTAAGGAACTATCTTCAGGTCCCATATCCAAGAGTTGTAGATAATAGCGGAAAAGCTACTAAACTCCAATGACATACAATCACAATAAGAATTTTCTTTAAAATTGGTAACTATAGGTAAATGTCTATGGTTGCTGTACCAAATGTTTACTATGCAATGGCTATTTAAAGTCTAGGGTTATCCCAGCTAATTTAACCTATCTTCAGGATCATCAAAGCCAGTAAGAGCAGCAAAAACATAAACTAGAAAAACTTAGTCAAACAGTTCGTGGTAATGAACTGTAAGTAAGGAGCGACCCGGCTCAATGGTAACTGAAACTCTAGAAAACGGTATTTTGATACAAATAGATACATCAAAAGAATCAGATTTTAATGCTGATTTCATATATATAAGTTTCATCAAGTTTAGTCGTACCAATCAAAAGCTACGCGCCTGAGAAAATTTGGCTGATTTTTGAAAAAAGGGGGAAAGGCCCCCTAAAAGTTATAAAACCTTAATGAAAATCACACCATCATATTCAGCGTATCAGAGAACCCTACTGTAGAGGTTTCAAGCTCCCATCTACAAAAATGTGGAATTTTGCATTTTTTGCCAGAAGAAAGATCACGGGTGCGTGTTTATTTGTTTGTTTGTTTGTTGTTTTTTTTCCAGGGGTGATCGTATCGACCCAGTTGTCCTAGAATATCGTGAGAGGGCTCAATGGAATGTAAATTAAAAGTTCTAGTGCCCTTTTAAGTGAAAAAAAAATGGAGGGCAACTAGGCCCCCTCCCACACTCATTTTTTTCCCAAAGTCACCTGATCAAAATTTTGAGATAGCCATTTTGTTCAGCATGTTCGAAAATATTATAAGTATGTCTTTTAGGATGACTTAATCCCCCGAAGTTCCCGGGGGAGGGCTGAAAGTTATGAACTTTACCCAATGTTAACATATAGTATTGGTTATTTGGAAGTATACAGACGTTTTCAGGGGAGATTTTTCCTGGTAGTGGGGGGGTGGGTGGGTCGGGGTTTATGTGGGAGGATCTTTTCATGAAGGAAGTTTTCATGGGGGAAGGGACATTGCTATGAAGGGGATGCCGTACTTCCCAGCATTATTTAAAAAAGATCAGAAATTTAATATAAAAAACAAGTATTTCAACTGCAACAGCAGCAACATTGAAACTTTAGACGAACTGAAAATATTAAATATGTGATTGGGTTCGCTCTGTATTCAATGACTCGCTCTTTACTCTAAATAGTTTTTAGTACTTTCATAAGAGCTATTTATTCTAATTAACGGCCTTTGTGATTAAGCGGTCATTTTTAAAGAATTCGAACAAAATTCGAACTTTAGCTTAAAGAGCAAGGTATTGACTAGGGGGCGAACCCCATAATAAACTTATTAAAAATATATGAATATAGAAGTTCGTTACGTAAGTTAATTCGTAAGTTAAGTATATTTATTACTAATAAAAACGTTCGTAAATAAAATTAAACAAGTTTCGAGAAAGCCATTTAACTAAATAAAAGTAAATTAATATGAAAATTTTGTTTTAATTATTCATGTACGGTGAGCCAAGATCAAAACCGGTATTTATTCAAAAACGTTCAAAATTAACTAAAAAAAACAAATTTTCTAAACTGAAAGTAAGGAGCGACATTAAAACTTAAAACAAACAGAAATTATTCCGTATATAAAAGGGTCTGTCCCCTCCTCAACGCCTCGCTCTTTACGCTAAAGCTTGACTCTGTCTCACAACTTTATTTTTTTTAAACAATGAAAAACTTTAGTGTAAAGAGCCAGGCGTTGAGGAGGGGACAGTCCCTTTCATATACGGAATAATTTCTGTTCCTTTTAAGTTTTAATGTCGCTTCTTACTTTCAGTTTAAAAAACTTGTTTTTTTATTTAATTAAATCTCATACAAAGGCTATCCCGTTATCCCTTTAAAGTCTAAGGTTATCCCGGATAATTTTACCTCTCTTCGCTTATATCCAAGAGATGTAGAAATAGTAAATTAGCTAGTTAAGCCTAGTTGTAAAACTAAATTTCAATCATATATACTCACAAAAATCATTTTCTTTAAAAATGACAACAACACATAAATGGTACTATGATAAATATGACTGTTACAATGGAATGCTCGTTTAAAATGTAAGGTCCTTCCGGTATTTTAAGGAACTGTCTTTAGATCCCATATCCAAGAGCTGTAGGTAATAGCAGGAAAGCTACTAGACTGTACCCTCGGCCTGCACCCTCGTCAATACCTCCCTCTTTACGCTAAAGTTTTGTTAGTACTTTCAAAAGAGCTATTTATTCTAAAAAACGGCCTTTGTGATTCAGGGGCCATTCTTAAAGAATTGGAACAAAATTTGAACTTTAGCGTAAAGAGCAAGGTATTGAGAGGGTTCGAACACCTCTAATCTGCGTAATAATTTATGTTCGTTTTAAATTTTAATGTCACTCCTTACTTTCAGTTGAAAAAATTTGTTTTTTTATTTAATTTCTGATCGTTTTTTGAATAATGCTGGGAAATCCGGTGCTCCCTTTATGAAAATGTCCCTTCCCCCATGAAAACATCCTCCAAGGAAACATCCTTCCACGTAACCCCCTCCTCCGCCCAACCCCACTAGAAAAAGAACCCTTCTGAAAACGTCTGTATACTTCCCAATAACCAATACTATATGTAAACAATGGGCAAAGTAATAAATCCCCGTGACTGCTGGTATTGACGAAGCTGATGACTTGCTAGCTTTCCTCTCTTCACCTTTTCTTAGAGAAAAGGAAACACAGGAATCAGAAGGCATTATCTTTCTTAAAATTGTATTATAAGAACTGTTAATCCCCATACCATCCCGGATAAAAACGCCATTTTTTCATTTCTTATTTTGAAGGATCAACTGGGAATACACTCAGCTTTGGTTGATTAAGACCACATGAAATAAGGTACTTCTTTTGGGTTTCACTAGAGATTTGTTTCCTTATTCCTGGACCCTTGCGATCTATACTTTCAAAATCGTCATTGCAAATTTCTACAGCAACCCCACTAATTGCTGAAATATCAAGAAGTTCTTCAGTCTAATCGACTGTTAACTCTTTACGTAGCTCAAACATAAATAATGATGTAGATTGTATTTCCACTAAGATATTTCTTGGATTCAACGTAAAGTTTTCCCCGACAATCTTAACAATGTCATTGGAACCAACAACTAATGATATAATGTATTCCAGCTTGGTAAAACATGTAAAAAAATATCTTTTTAGGTCTTTGATCGGAAACATCTTGCCCTATATTTGACTCCTTCTCATAAACTGTGTTGATCGATGATGTGACATTAAAATTACCGTAAAGAGCCGGAGACATACATTTGGAATAATTGTTTATCTAATTTCACTTCGTTAGATGTTTTTACGTTGCTCATTACTTTCATCCAAGGCAAAACTTACCTCCCGACATGAATGAGTCTTCAAAAAAAACCTGTTCTAGGGAAAAATAATTCTGGGTACACAGCCAAATCTTGTTTGTCCTTCTCAAGCGTTGTATCCCTCTCAACCTCGCACTATAATCAAGTTTTTTTCACTATCCTGTATACACTTTGCATTCTCATTACTTTTCCATTGTGTTTAGAAATTTTTTGCATTCTTTTCCACTTATAGGCAAAGCTTGACCGGCAATCCATTCACGTAACCTTGTCTCTTGCTTTTGGTTTGTTCGCATTATCTTGTCAGGCTTCAGTTGAATTTTCCCGAACTGCTGAACCATCAAACAGAAATAAATTATATGCGAGCATAAATATATTTTTATTGTTTACCTAAAAAAATATATTAAAAAAAAATGCGTTTTCTTTTCTTATATTATGGCAGGTCAACGTGGTTTAAGAAATTATGTTTATATTCTTAAGGCCAGCTGCTAGGCTACCAGACCGGTCCCTTTAAATTTGATTAATTAAAACGACTCTGTTTGAATTAGAAGCCATTAATAATAAGAATTAAACTATAAAATAAAACGACTCTATTCTATTTAAATCATGCGTGAGCATAGCCAGGTTTTTAAGGTATGAGTTGCTACCTGTCCGGTCCCCTCAAACCTGATTTAATTTAAACGACTATGTTGAAAAACGACATTAGAAAATAAAAATTAAAATATAAAATAACACGACACTATTCTATCTACACGCAAATTCAGTATTTGATATCTACAATTGAAGCTGAGTTTTGTCAAAATCAGCCATTTCTTTACTGAGAAGTTTGAAAATGCGAAAGTGTTTCCAGGAGAAGGAAGACCAACTTCGACTGTCTCAGAATTGAGCATCTGAAGCACTGTATAAAGATAATCTAATATTTATATACTGTGATATGGGACATCAATGAGGTTAAAATAAACGACTTATAGGACTTTGCAAAAACCAGGGGGGAGGGCAGTGAAAATAAAATCATCAGGTTCTGCGGATCAGAGAACCCTACTGTAGAGGTTTCAAGCTCCTATCTGCAAAAATGTGGAATTTTGTATTTTTTGCCAGAAGGAAGATCACGGATGCGTCTTTATTTGTTCTTTTTGTGTTTTTTTCCCCAGGGCTGATCGCATTGACCCAGTGGTCCTAGAATATCGCAAGAGGGCTCATTTGGACGGAAATTAAAAGTTCTAGTGCCCATTTTAGGTGACAAAAAATTGAAGGGCATTTTGGCCCCCTCCCACGCTCGTTTTTCCCGAAGTCACCCGATAAAAATTTTGAGGTAGCGATTTTGTTCAGCATAGTCGAAAATCTAATAAATATGTCTTTGAGGATGACTTAATCCCCCACAGTTCCAGGGGAAGGGCTGCAAGCTATGAATTTTGCCCATTGTTTACACATAATAATGGTTATTGGGAAGTATACAGACGTTTTCAGGAGGGATCTTTTTCTAGTGGGGTTGGGTGGAGGAGGAGGTTACGTCGAAGGATGTTTCCATGGAGGATGTTTTCATGGGGGAACGGACATTTTCATGAAGGGAGCGCCGGATTTCCCAGCACCAGCTTATGCAAGCCAATCACCGTTGCAAATTGGCTGTGACAGTACCTGTTGCAGCTGCTGCTGCTGCTGCTGAAAGAACATTTAGCAAGCTCAAGTTTGTTAAGAATTTGCTGAGAGCTGCCATGGTTTATTTTTGACTATGACTCCTTATGTTGTTAGCGATTGAGAAACACCTCACCGATGCCATTGACTTAAACAAGATTGTCCTGTGGTGGTCAACTTTGAAGAATAGGTGAATGTGAATACAAACATAGTTGTCCTTAGTTACGCATGATGTATTCCGTTTTAGCTTCTTGTTTAACTCCGTGGATAAGTATAAATGATAGAACATTCATTATAGTAAATTTTCAAGAGTCGTATAATGTGACCTAGGGGTTGTTTAAATGATGGGACTTAACCTTCTCCCTTAGCTTTGGTCCTTCGAGCCACCCCTGAATGCCCGGCTAAAGTCTAAGGTTATCCCGGAAAATTTAACCTCTCTTCAGGGTCTTTTATCCAAATCCTGTAGGAACAGCAAAACATAAACTAGTAAAATCACATATGTGTACAATCACAATATTTATTTTCTTTGAAAATGAATGAATGTCCATAGTTGCTATATGAAATGTTTACTATGCAATGCCCTTTTAAAGTCTAAGGTTATCTCAGATAATTTAACCTCTCTTCAGGGTCCTACATCCAAGAGCTGTAGAAATAGTAAAAATGCTAGTAAAAACCCCGTTGTATACAACTAAACTTCAATCAAATACAATCACAATAGTCATTTTCTTAAAGAATGGTTACTATACATGAACAATAAATTAGCTTTCGTTGTTAGAAACTCAAATGCTGTCTCCTAAATCAGTCTTGTTAAAAGTTTGCGTTTACGATTTACCACGGGTATTTGGATATAAAAATCTGATGATGTCATTTTGAGGAAATAGTTTTTATTACCATCTGAATCTAAAGACTGACGACCTTATCCGATGACAGGGGGTGGGCTTGGATACACTCCCAAAAATACAGAGAAATGTAATATCTCAAACTGTGAAGTACTAATAATTGCAAATACTTTATTTGATCGCCTTTTTGTATAGTTAAATGTCTCTTTGAATATTTCTTGTACAAAGAGTTACAAAATGCAGCTGTGATATTCATCTTCATGAAGTTGACACTAAAATATATTGCACGTACCCAAATTGTCTGTTTTTATGCTCTACCCTTTTTCAATATTGTTTGAGTTTTGGACTGTCCCCTTTTCTAATTTTAACAAACTATCTTCACTAACGTTATCAATAAGCACAGAGTTGAGCTATAATATAAGCTATAAAACAGTTGAGCTAAAATAACAAAAAGTAAATATTTCACAAAAGTATAAATACTAAAAAAATAAAAAAAAGAAAGATTTGCTGTGGCTTTAATTAACGAAATACACAGAAAAATTTCACAAACGAAAATGCGGAATTTAGATTTTTTTTTCAGAGGAAGCTTGTCCCGGATAGCTGTTTCCCCTAGCTTCTTTTTTCATCTAGGAGTTATCGTACCGAATAAATGGTTGTAGAATATTCAAAGAGAGCTCACTTGAATGCAAATCCAAATTTCTGGCCTTTTCAGCTAGCGGAAGAGATGACGCCAAAAAAGGTATCTTTTTGGCCCTTTTTGCCACCAAATAGCAATTTTGGCAATTTGTTTGTTATAAGGTCAATGATACCGGTTAGAAATTGTGTTGTAAACTGATTTTATTTTATTTTATTTTTTTTTACCATCCACTCGGTCAATTTTTTTACTTCTTAGGGTGGACGTTAAATTGTAGTTGTTGGTTGTTTGTTATAATAAACTTCTCTTTCTCTCATGGTAATGGATGAGAATTCTGAATAACTGATAGGTTTAAAATTGTAACCAAGCTGTACTGCCGACATGATAGTACAGCTTGTAAAAGCTGTTAAAATTTTACTGCTGAGGTGAGTCCAGCCTTAAATTTTAGGCAGTTATTTCAGATTTAGGCAGTTATTACAAAATAAACAGTTATATGGAAAATTATTCGTAAGTTTCATTCCACTGCTTCGATTCATTTGAAGCTATAGTATGTATGAAGAGTAATACATAGTTACACGCCTGCTATTAAGGGAAAGGGCTTGTCAGAATTGTTGTGGGATAAGCTCAAGGGCATCGTTTGGGGGGTAGCTCCCCCTTGTAATGTGGAGAAAAATTATTATTTACCCCATGTCCCTTGACTATCCGGATATGGATCCCTCTTGCCCCCCCCCCCCAATAAAAAATCTGGATATTCGACCCGGGTAAGCTTCGTGGTGGGGGGTGAAGTCTTAAAAAATGCATTTTGACCCAAGTTTGCCAACTGCATGAAAGTCTTCAAATCGATATGGGGTAAGGGCAATAAATTCCCTTCATTTGAAGGACTATGTATTTAGGGTAGGTATTAATTATGGATTCTGAGGGGATGGCAGCTCCCCTGTTGCTCTGTAAAGATTTTGAGCTTAGAACGGAATAAAAGATTTATGTTGGACGGAATGGGAAATATGGGGCATCCCCAACAGAGAAGAACCTCCTACCCACTTTAAAAATTATTTACATTTCAGTATTTTTTAGTGCTGAACTTTTTCCAGGCGTGGCTGAAACGAATTAGCGAAATAGTAGTCGTAGAATATTGAATAAACGGTACTGGTGCACTTAATGGTACACACGAAAGAAGTCAAGTTTGGTTAATGCTAATCAAAATAAAATAAAATAAAATAGGATGAATATATAATAGTTTAGAAACAAATTTAGGCTAAGCCTATATATTTGCACATTAGGGGGGTGGGGGTGAAACATAGCATATATTAAATGCGCAATCTAACCTAGGTACCCCCCCCCTAAACCCCAAAAAAAAACAGTTTAAATATTATAAATTCAATGAGAAACCACGCTCTTCGATCAATTTAGATAACAATTACCCGCTTTACGGGTCTCCATGTCTGCATTCGCTGGACAGTCTATAGCACTGTGTACCAATTAGTGCAACAGTACCGAATAAACTATGCTCAAATAGAATTTGGAATCCCACTTCCATTTTTAAGAAAAAAAAAGATATAGCCTCAGTTAACAGCTTTTCTTAGCCTTGTCTACCACGAAACATAATTCTAGACATAAATTGTTCCTTCCCCTTATTTTAAGGGTAATCTAGGTTTGCCTTAGGCTTTACTGGAGCTGTCTGTGAAAAAAAAATTGCTTTTTTATACCGATAACAACACTGATTCTGTGTCTTCGAATTTTCACTCAGTCTTGTATAGAGATTTTGGAGTGGGTTTGAACGGAAGTTAAAACTATGAAATTCAGATTAGGCTACGTAGAATGCCACATTGGCCTTTCCACAAGCAAGAATAATTTATTTGTCAGGGGAAGTTAGCTCTAGCAGGTGTAATATACAAGGCAGTATATACAGCATCAGTCAACAAATCAACTTTTTCAGGCTTAAACGTTAATTGTTTCCTTGTCATAAACGGCACGTACTCCTTTGTGGAACACGTTACGCTTCTACAATTTTAGATTTGCGGAAACATGGTTTGAAATTTTCGACTGTGTTGATCCAAAAGGTGTTATGTGACACTTTCTATGATGATGACATTAATTTCTTTGAAATTAATTATTTAAACGGAAATAAATCAGAAATTTAATTATTTATTTGAAATTATAGCTGTTGCTTTGGTACTTACGTGTTATAGCGACCACATTTTAATCTTGATCTGTAATGAAACCGATTTCCTGTGTCCACTTGGAGATAATCAGCTCAGCCCGAGCGAGATAAAGTATTGTGAAGGTATATTTTAATTAGATATTTAATATATAGAGGTCGTTAGGTATTTAATATAATGCGTTCTGGGCGGTCTGCTTTCCATAATTCGCTGTTGTATTTGCCATAATTTTGTTACTAAAATGTTATATTTTCATCTTATTTTGGCATATTTCATTAGGATTAACCTAACTTCACTTCTTTGGCTTTTTCGCTATAAAACGTAAGTAACGTTGCATTATTAAAATGACACGCATTCTTTTGTGTAACACATTAAGCTTCTATATTTTTTTACTCGCTATATTCCACAAATTACCATTCATACCTTATCGTTCTAAACTGAGCTTGCTGGAAATTGATACAATCCCTTTTCCTATATATTACTTGTTTCATAAGTAACAAGGGGGCCTTCTTTTTTTTCCAAGTATTGTATGCCCTGGTTTCTCCTGCAGAAACATTTGAGACTTGATACGAACGTCCTTTCTTGCCGAAGGCCTAGAAAAGCTTCCCTTGTCAAACAGTTCGTGGTAACGAACTGTAAGTAAGAGCGACCCGGCTCAATGGTAACCGAAGCTCTAGAAAACGGGTTTTTGATACCAATAGATACATCAAAACAATCAGATTTCAATGTTGATTTCAAATACATAACTTTCATCAAGTTTAGTGCTACCCATCAAAAGTTACGTGCCGGAGAAAATTTGGCTGATTTTAAAAAAAAGGGGGAAAGACCCCCTTAAAGTTATAGAACCTTAATGAAAATCACACCATCATACGCTAAAGTTTTAAAGTTTTACATCTTTGCGCTAAAGGTTGACTTTCTCACAACTCTTGTTTTTTTTAACAATAAAAAACTTTAGCGTAAAGAGCGAGGCATTGAGGAGGGGACAGCCCCTTTCATATACGGAATAATTTCTGTTCGTTTTAAGTTTTAACGTCGTTCCTTACTTTCAGTTAAAAAAAACTTGTTTTTTTTTATTTAATTCAAGTAAATGTCCATCTTCAATGTTTGGAGCCAGATTGAAATTCGCATGCTTCCAGTTTCGCATGCTTCCAGCAACAATTTCGCATCCCTCGAGATTGTTTCTTCCAGTTTATGACTTCAGTGTTGCAATGCTTGAGAAGATGCAAGATCAATCTGTTTTGCAAGCCGACTGCTGAAATTTGAAGAAATATAAATTTACTTTGATTATTTGAAAAAAAATTGTCAGCCGTTGTGATAAAATTTCACAAAGATTACGGTTTTTTCGCACTGAGGTGCAAAATCCGCGGACATTTTGAACTCTAATAACCAAGTATAACATTCAAAAGACAGTTTTATATCAGTGTTGCGCAATAACGGTGCTATTGCGCAAACGATCCCCACTAAGGCCCAGTGAAGGCTATTTTTCTTGTACTTTCATTTTATACAACGTTTAATGAACTATCTGGCCTCATCAGATTATGGAAAAAAGGAATGACTTCACTCTATGAACCAGGCACGTATGGTGGAGTTTTTTTTGTCGGGAGGGGTAATTAATAAAATAGTTCAGGGAGTGTGGGGGCAGCAATAAAATAATGAGGTTTGACATTTTGAATAGGAATTGCTCAGAAATTCAAGGACATTTATGATTTCAGGAGGGGGAACAGTGTTTGCCCAGTTTTTTTTCTAACATCATTCCTCTTTTTCTATGACGTCTTTCAAATCGTCGGGCTGTTAAAAATTTGAGCCTAACGTGTTACTAGTAAACTGTTTACATAATTGTTTTTCCTACAGAATTGTGTCTCTTGAGCTTCCTTTTATAGCGGTCAGAAGACGGGTTTTCTAAGATGGTCTCTTCGGTTTATTATGAAAAACATGGAGAATGGTGCTTAAGGGAAGATAGATCAAAAAGTATCAATTGGTGCTCCAATAATTTTTTGACAAGCTATGGCCAGTGTTTCAGAACATAGTTTCATTAGATTGCTAACATGAGTGAAAACTCGACCAAAGAATCGTACATTGGCTCAGAATGATTTGCAGTGAAGGCCGAATTGAAGTTAGCGAATTTGTAGTGAAGACCAACTTGAGTTAATGAGTGGCTGGATTAGAGAAACTGTGTCTAGTAGTAATAAAAGTGCTTCAATTGTCTGTATGACAAATTTATACCCACAGAAAAAAAAACGGGTCCTTAAAATGGAAAACACTAATGATTGCCATTTCATTTCAAATAAAAAAAGGTCTAACTGGTCAAGAGGTCTAACTGGTAAAAGGTCTAAAGGTCTAAAAAGGTCTAACTGGTTTGCATAAAAGCTTAAATGTAAGTAGTGCATCATTTTCCGTGGCCATTTTTGCATACTGAGAGACTGATTTACAATTTTGCTTACACTAACCATTTTGAAGATAACTCAAGAATGATTTGTTTTTTTTGGAGTTTTATAAATTTATTTTTATATTTGATGATGCTTCAAAAATTGGAGAAATAACAAATGTAGACGAAAATACACAAAATATGTCAATAGATATACAAGGTATGACTTTATATGGGTTGTGGTTCCTTTTTCTGAGAGTTTGATCTATTTCGCTTCAGGGCTGTCGCTGAAATTTAGCAGCATGCAAAATTTCACTTGCGAAAAACCTCTTAAAAAAACTTCAAAATATTAAATAATAGTGATATACATACTTAGTATACTTTTTCATACTAATTTTCAATATTGGTATACACTCTTCCAAAGATCCTACTACCAAACCTGAAAGTTCAAAATCTCGTAAAAATTGGAAGGAGTGGTAGCCTGCTTCGCTTGCTGTATTTTCTTAAAAGGGATTTTGGCTGAAATTTCTAAGATTAAATTTTAGCTCACCGTGGTTTTTTCAGATCACAATTTAATAATTGAATATTTACCACTATAAATGTTTCCAGGTGGGAGATGGCATCACAACAAGTCCTACAGAATAAAGCTGTAGAGAAGTAATCTATCCACCAGAAAAAAATAACATCAGACCTAATTCAAGATTTTAGAATTTGCATGCATATTTGGTGTTCCCTTTCGAAGGGGCAGCCTCCTCCTTCCTCTTCCTGTGGATAACCTTGGTGTTTGGTCAAGTGTCTGAATTGGTAAAATAGTGTTACTAATTGTGTGGCCTAATCATTGACATAAATAAACAAAATAAAAATTAAGCCCTTTTTTAATTTCTGTGGTTCTATTTCTTAGGAATTTGAACGGTTTTACTTCAGATCTGTCGCTGAAAATCTAACAGCATTCCAAACTTCACTTACGATACGCTTTTTCGAAGATCCTAACATAGGACTGATATTTCAAGATGTGGGATTGGCGTGCAAGTTTTTTCTTCCTAGAGCAAAAGATAGCCTTTTCGTTTCTGTTCCAGTGGATACCATTCCCATTTAGTCAAGCGGCTGAATTAGTAAAATAGTATTACTAATTTCGTGGTCTAATCATTGACATTACCAGGAATTCCTAGCGTTTAGCCTATTGTATCTGTTGTCTTAAATGTAAAGAAATCTGCTATTCTATATATAAAAATCTATTATATCCACAACTGAATTTGTTTGAATTTTAGCGTAAAAATTTTGAAAGATGTCTTTAAATTTTTATAGATACTTTTAAGATTCGTCCTATGAATGTAAAATGTGCGACTTGATCAGAGGGGAGTTCCTTGGTGGTTTAGTCCCCTCCCCCTGCACATTTGAATGCGGTTATGCTTTTCAAGACTAATTCTTAAATTAAGAAAATTGTTGGTTTTTGAGCAATCTACTAATAGTGCAGTGACTCATGGCAGCACAAATGTACCTATGGCCGTCTTAGTCTTCAGACTTGGTCCTCTTAAACTTAGTTCCAAGCTAATTTTTGCACCCTGAAGCCTCAAAAACCCATTCCTTTTGCTAACATTTATACCCTGGGCACTCAAACCATCTGCAAACTCTAAGAATAGGAGAGTTTTCCCTGTTCATTTAATACCCTGTTCTCCAAGGATCCTTACACTGCACCATAGGACCAAATTCATATAAATGAGATCATGAACACAACCCTTGCTTAAGTCCTTCCAGACCAAACCAACTACAAACCACGCTGCTGGCAGAAGCGAGGTTTGTCGTTGGTAACCCCAGATATAGTATTTCTGTAACCCAGCCACGCAGCTATTAGCCGCAACAACATTATTTTTGTTCATAGCAGATTGAACTGATCACTTTAATGCAAGAATAGGCATGAACCAAATCTTTTAATCAGCTGAATAAAGTGCTTGTTCTTAATCTATAAAGCTCAGGAGTAAAACATTCACACACTGATTCATGGTGATTCAGGCATTTCTCACCTATTATCGAAGCCTGATAATTTGTTCCCTTTCCTAAAACAGTACTGTTCTTCTCTATAAACTGTATAAGACTTGAAAGAAGGTATGGAACCTCTGGTGTGGAGATAGGCGATACGAAAACATATGCGTCTATCGTCTCACGGTCACATAAAAAACGCCTTCGTATAATTTTCGATCAAGTACCACTACCCAATAAAGTACACTAGACCTAAAATCTGTTAGAAAACAGTACAGCTGCTGAAGTCCTAAGTAATCCGCTTTACGTTGTAACATATGTACGCTGGGCTTTGCATGAAGAAGCCTA
The DNA here is from genome assembly GCF_049724085.1 of Artemia sp. Qi Xiang Cuo. Classification (NCBI taxonomy): domain Eukaryota; kingdom Metazoa; phylum Arthropoda; class Branchiopoda; order Anostraca; family Artemiidae; genus Artemia; species Artemia sp. Qi Xiang Cuo. The sequence goes on along the minus strand of NC_142795.1, from coordinate 73,011,295 downwards.
TCAAAAGATATAGATCTTTTCTATAATCCCCCTGTATCTTAGAAAGAAATGACAAGGGTTAGAAAAGTCCTAGGAATAGTCTTCTTACAAATGCTTCTTAACGGGAAGAAGCGAGAAAAGACTTAAAGCTAGGTGACATCTGTCGAAAACCGTTGAAATTGACCCGGCTATGAAATTGATGAACAACTTCAATGAAGATTTAATAGATAACTCTTCATCGTTATAAGAAATACGACTTTCCCAGTAACCGCTCCGGTACAAATATAGTCTAGCTTAGTTTACACGTTTGCTCTTTTGAACATCTATAATTCAATGAAAATATTTGGGTTTTTCGGGAACCTGTGTATTGAAAATTACTATTTTGAATATTCTGGAATTTATTAGGAAGTCGTAGGACCTAACATTTATGCATAAGGTTCAAAGTATCAAATTATTCAAAGTATATTTTCAGTTATTTCCTGGTCATTTCTTGAAGATCGGGCAGGGAGCACTCCTCTCTCAGCCGGCTCCAACTTAACATCATCTGTTCTTTACTCCAAACTAATAAATTTGTCTTTGAACCATTGTTCCAAGATGCAACGCTCTAATATTATCCCCGTGTTCCCATATTAAGTACCTTCAGCTCAAGTTGGTTCAATTTCGATGTTGTGATATATCATATTGGTAAAAAGTAAGAGAGCTGGATTCTTTGACTGAAATTTCTGCAACAAATATAAACACAGGCACAAGAAACCAAAGGAGTTTACAGCATTCTTTCGTGCATGTAGTAAAAACCTGAAAATGACAGATAATAATACTATTTAATTTTTATGTAATTTTCTTTTTTATCTTCTACCGTACCTATAGTACCAGCACTTCTCGACTTGGCTAAAACTGCTCAGATCCTATGCCAAACCTGTTATTTACTAACCATAAATTCAAAATTATGGCAGACGAGATTCAATGGGTAACTTTAGAACTACATTATTGATTTCAACCTTATAATATTGAACTTTATTTTTGTTACCTGGTCGTGTCTAAGATTTTATGTATAATACATACACGAATGGGCTTCATATTTTATGCTATAACTCTGTTTCATAGAATCTAGAGGGGGGAGGTACATAAAAAACACAGTACTGGTGCATTATATCTAAACCAGCGCTATAGACTGTACAAGGAATGCAGACACGAAACCCGTCAAACAGCTATTTGCAAGAGATAATTGATGGCAAAGCGTGGTTTCTCATTGAGTTTACAATATTTAAACGATTGTTTTTTGGGGGGGCTTAGGGGGGGGGGAAAGGTACTTAGGTTAAGTTAGGTCACGTATTTAATATGTGCTATGCTTTACCCCCACCCAACCCCCCTAATGTGCAAATATTTCGCCTAAATTTGTTTATAAACTATTATATATTCATCCTATTTTATTTTATTTCATTAGCATTAACCAAACTTGACTTTTTTGTGTATAGCGGTGGTTTAGATATAATGCACCAGTACCAGAAACAGTATGAACCACGTTAATTATATGAAAGCCATTTTCTCATAAAAAAATCTTTTGTCGTCCTGTTACTACTTGAAAAATGGGGAAGGGGGTGACCGAGCTCTCCCTAAAACTTTGGTAGAAGTGAGTCAGGGGGGCCCTCCCCTGTAGAACCAGAAATATTGTAAAAATTTTGGTTTTGACTCTAGATGTTATTTTACGACTGTTTCCATAGTTAGGCCCAATTTGAATTACCTTTTTTGTTATTATCTATTTACTTATTCTGAAATACCTATTAGACTTCTATTAACAACGGGAAGGAGTCCTCACCCTTTAAAATAGAATTCTGCCCCCCCCATCTAAATTGTATCTCTATTCTATTATGCTTTCTGGTGTTTTTATTGACTGAAATTGTATCGAATACAACGCAAGAGAAAGGGCGCTGAAAAAGAAAAAAAGGATGAAGAAAAAAAAGAAGGAAAAAGAAAAAGAAAAAAAGGAAAAAGAAAAAAAAGAAAAAAATGGGCCTATGAATTGTTGGGCAATTCATAGGCCCACTAAACTATGCCTGGGGAGGTGTTTCCCTGTCTATACCTGTGGACAAAATTATATTCCCCTTGGTTTGATTCTACTTTTCTGTAAAAAGATTTGATTCTGCGGCTTTTAAAACACAGTTCCAGCTTTTTGAGTTGATCTTAAGCCACATTAGAATTTCTTTTATAATTTAAGACCCGTTTTTCCAAATTCTCCGAAACCTACTAAGTCAGGATTTAGCGAAGGCACAATGCTTTTAACACTTTCCCTGGGCCTCATTTCTGCTGTGGATAAATTTTTGAATGTTTCACTTTTATAGCACAACATTCGTCCAAGCCCATCAATAATCAGTGCTCATTGGAGGGGGAAGGGATGAGGGTATCTGCTTCAAAAGACCTTCCTGGGTGATAATTTAGTCTCTGGATCAATTCTCGAAAGTTGTATTGTCCTAAATCAACTACTTTCCGAGATAACAACAAGCTAATCATTTACAAATTTAACTTTTAAATGCTGATTTTAATCATTTAAATGTAAGCTTGAAGATTATTAACTTATCAATTTATATAGTTACGAATTTCCTACCCATAGTTAGGCTATGGCCTGCATATAATTACAGTCAATCCTGGAGGGGGGGGAGGGGTGCAGGGTTAGAATCCCCCCCCAAATTATTAACCCGCTCGTAAAATCGTAACAAAATGTAAATAAACAATTTTTGACGCGTTTTAATTTTGTCTACCCCCCTCCCGAAAAAATAATCCCCTTCCCTGAGCAAAATCTTGCATACGCTTGGTAACAGTTATGAAATTATTGCTAAACAGATTGCAGATTTATTCTTAGACACGCCAAATGTAGCTTCAAATAGACAATATAGTTATTTTTTATTCTTTTTGATTATTGTTGACTGATTCATTTGTATACTATTTGACTTGCCCCTTCGTTCAACAGTTCTAACCTCCGTTTCAGCCCAATGAAGATGAAAAAACAATGCAAGGGAGTTTCACGACTTTTTTGTTTGAAGGTTTTAACTAGTTTTGTATGTGAAAGAATTTACCAACTATCCTGTATTCAAGCATGTTGCATAAGACCTCAGTCATTTCTACACACAAAAGAGACTAGGGGAGGGGGTATCGCCTACTAAGCATTATCTGAGGCGCTTGTTCTAGGAAGCACGTTAAAATATACATAAACGTACGCCTTGGGTTTGGACGGATAAATCCACATTTTTTGAAGTACAAAACCGAAGATCGTGCCCAAAGACTTGGTGGAGTTGCCACCATGAAATATGGAGAATGCAAGGCCGTATCCAGGGCGGGGTTACCCGGTTTGGACCCCCCCCCCTCCCCGAAATTTTTGACCGAGTCAAAAATAAGTCGAAAATTAGTAAAACCTAGGAAAAAATCAGTAAAATTAGTCGAAAACTGAGTCAAAAATTAGTACCCCCCCCCGAAGAAAAATCCTGGATCCGCCCTTGGGAGAATGGGTACTTTCCCATTATACCCGTCAAAAACAGGTTTTTCGTGACTGGTTTCCTTGTAAATGCCCATATAATGGGAAAGTACCGGAGAATGCATAAGAATGTAATTTTTTAAACTGGGATTTTTTTTCAAAATTTTGCCCCTTTTGAACATTTCTGCTCCTTTGATCCTGTCTTTTTTCAAAAAGTCCCTTATGCTCTCTGACATTTTATTTTTGCGTACAAATGGAATCGGCTCTTATGGCTGTATGTCCTTGCTGTAATATGTTTTGGTATTATTGGGTGGAGTAAAATAATCACTGTTTCTTGCGGTTTTGCCATGATCCAATGAAATTTGTGAGTTTTTAACTGTAACAAGCGCAAATAGAGTAGCCTACAGCCAGGAAGTACAAAAATTATGCTGAAAAATTCCATTCTTTTTGTAGTATACAATTAATCATGACTGATCAAGGGTTGATCCACAGAATATGTGGGTTTTTAGTAACATTTCAAAATGTGCATTTTCAAGCCCAGGAAATAAGCTAACAAGCGAAGAAATAGCGAAGCGAAGCGAATAAACAAGCGAAGAAAAGAATGAAATTTTTTAAACATGAAAGGGGACGTCGTCAGAGGCGTAATTTACTATGGGACAGGGGGGACTACCTCCCCAGCTGAAATTTAGCGTCTTCAAAAATCTTGTCAAAACTAAGATAGGCCTACATAATTCAAGCATCCATAGGAAAAGATTAGTTTTATTTAGTATACCTATGCCTTTATTGTAGTATATGACTTATTTTTCTTTTTTCACTGGACTTGGGAATATTAGCTCCAACCTTGCCCCCCCCCCCAGAATTTTGACAGAATTGCGCCCCTGATTGGTGACCCTCCTCCAAATATACTCACTGACCTCCAGGTAAAGTGGTATGTCAATAACAACGGTGCCAATTCACAAAAATGTAGAGGGGGAAAATTTTTCGATTTTCTTGAAACGAAAATGTAAAAAAAGTGATAGGGGAGTTTTTGTATTATAGGAGCATTTGTTTTTATTATTCAAAAGAAAATCCTCCTCCTTCCCCCCTCCAAAAAATTAAATATCTAGGAGGACAATTGCCCCGTCTTCTTCTTTAATTAGCTCCTCTGATTACTAATAGGCTTGCTCAAACAAGTTCGCGCAAGAAGCCCTGTTATCTTTGTGCTGTGACTTGCCACTGTAGTAAATAAAATCAATAAACAAATAAAGAATTCCAGCAAAGCCCCTCCCGTCTGAAGCTGTTATACAGAAAATGTCGATTTGAAAAGTTATTCCAATTATTTACTTTTTTATTTATCTATTTGTCCCTGATCTTCAATCTATTCGGAATAATAGTCGTTTTCGTCACCTCATCTGAAATTTCAATGATTTTGTCCTACTTTCAATTAAGAGAAGTAAAGACTACTTCAAATTCCTAAGGTCTGAAATATCGAATCTCCTTTATAGTGGTAGCTTACAAATTCAACGAACAATTTATTGCAAGGGTATAAAAACGAAGGTAGGTTAGCCATTGTCGGTTTCCTCATGTTGTTGTAATAAGTGTGAAATTTAGTAAACTACCATTAAATTGTTCCTCGCAGTCCTAGTTGTTCTTTAAAACAAAAACAATATAAAACCGACATAATAACAGGAGGCAATTACTTGGGCAAAGATCTTATCAACTGTCGTTTCGGAATATCAGAGGATCTATATCACGTATACAATACAGCCTAATGCGTTTTTCCGCTGATCAAAGCAGGAAATCTAGATTGTTGATTTGTAGGCCTCTGATGAGGCAAAGATGAAACTAATGATCGTTGAACTTATGAACTTTGGTTCATAAGACGATCCAATCGATCGAATCAAATATATCCAGGTCGACATTGGGGGGAGATGTCAAAATTGATAGATATTTAGTGGGCTTGATAGTAATTTTTTATGTTAGTTCAATGTATAGCACGATTCGCAGTATGCTCAGGGATTAGCGACTCCATCATTCAAAGAATTTGAGTCCTAATCCAAGAGTGAGTACAGTTAGCGCCCTGATTCGGTTCTGACCTATCTTGTGTCCGGGGCAAAATCTTGATTAGCACTCCTCCTCCCTTGTCTCCCACAAAATTTACAGGCCAAATCTTAACTAGTTTTGTATTTATTTTATTAACTAATGAATAATTTATTAACTATTTTCCTTTGTTATTTGCTCCCTCTACTTTAGCTTAATAAAACTAAAATTTCAAAAATAATTAAATGATTATAACAGTTAGATTATTTTTGGAAATTTGGTGCCCCTAAAATTTCTGCCCCGGGGCAAGTGCCCTCTATACCTCCCTTAAAACCGCCTCTGTTAGTACCTAATGCTGCTTGGAAAAGTTTCAACTCTGAACATTGAAACACAGATAAAGCCCACAAATTTAGTTTGTACTTGAATGAAAGTGGAATATTAAAAGCTGAATGGAAAAGAAAATGTGTCCGTTCCATCCCCTAGCTTCCGTATAAAAAAAAATATTCTCAATCCAATAGTCAAGAATTAAACATTTTTTTTCAACAACGAGTTTTGAGTTAAACTTCCTTTTACGGTTAACTGTTCAACTGCATCGATTAATGGAGTTAGCGACGTGTCTAATTTCCCTGTCATTTTGAAACAGAACATGGAAGAGCAACTATAACATAAGATATACTGTAGTTTCATATTCGAATGAAGCGATGGATGTTGAAAACCGAAAGAAAGGTGTAATTTTTACCAAGGCCGTATCCAGGAGGGTTAGGGGGTTTGAACCCCCCCCCCCCCCCCGAAACGTTTGTCCGACTCGTAAAAACGGAACAAAAATGAACATAAATACATTTTTGATGCGTTTCTTAAGTTTTGGACCCCCCCCTCCCACCCGTAAAAAATCCTTCTGTAAAACATCCTCCGAAAAAAATAGGATACGGCCCTGTAACCACCCCTTAGCCAAATACAAAAATACCTTCTCCGCGCGGAACCATAATTTCAAACAGCAAATGCCAGAATTGGTTCGTTACAGTGATTGCTTTTAGACAGCCCAGTCGACCGCATCACTCGACCGATAGTAGTAAGACGGAGCAGCATATTGAAAAGGGATGTCCCCGCTGTCCTAGGTCACTGGAGCTCATGAGAATAGCTGTACTACCCAAACTTGGTCTAGGAAAATCTGTTTTAACTTTCTTATTCCACAGCTCCACGCAGGGAACAATGACTTATCAAAAATCGATCCTTCCAAGCTTGAGGGGGCTTTTATCAAAAGTGAGTAGTGGTGCGTACATTAACATGGGGATAATCTTTAAACTTGTTTATGGATGGATGTATCTTCATTCGCTCTTCATTCAAATACTGAACTAAATGCTTATGCTATATTTGCCTTCCCTTAATGCTGTTTTTTTTGTGTAACCCCTCTCCCCCCCAAAAAAAAGGAATTGAGTAAAACCCCCTCCGAAAAAAAAATCCTCGGTACGGCCTTGCCTTCCCTTGTTCATATTCAAAATGATAGAAAGTATTGCATTCTGGTAAAAAGAAAAAATAAGCAGAATAGACGCCTTGTGACTTGGGTGGTATGTTTAGTTGATCCTGTAGGACGGATAGCTGTAGAAGATGAATTAACTAAAACCGTTTAAAACTTTGGTTGCAAAGATTTTTGTCAATGAGACTTCTTTGTATTCTAGTTTTCGACAGCCAAATTGAGGAGACCCTCTTGTGTTGGAGCTAAGTAATTGAACGACCAAAATTTTTTGACGATAAATTTAGAGAAAGTGCCTGCGATAGGCTTCAGGTTTATGTTTCTTGTGAAATATGAGCTGTAACTTGCAATGACAGAACAAGATACTTCTATCATTAGATACTTCTATCATATATATATATATATATTGATATTACTTGGTTTCTAGAGACAGATAACATTTCATTAAAAGAAGCAAATACATATCCGTTTATAAATATCAGAAATGTACATTGGTTTGAATAGAGCTGAATCGCAGTTATTGAATGAAACCAAAATTGTCCTTTTCAGCGTTGCCAACGCTTTGAAATAAACTGTACCAGTTTTCTGACTAAAATTGTATCGCAAGAGATGAATTTGTATCATCTGAATAGCAGGTTAAAAATTTGCCGCAACAAGTAGAGAATATTCGATAAAGTAAAACTTGAACAAATATCCGAGCAAGAAAGGAGCAAGTAAAACTAAAATGTACCTACAAATTTGATTGTACCAAAAAATTTATGAATGTACCGCATTGTACCAAAAACGGTACAGTTGTACCGCGTGGGCAACGCTGGTCCTTTTACGTTGAAACAATAAAGCAAGATTACTCTAGTATATAAACTTACCAAAGACTCGCACAGGGAATATTAACCTTATGTGCGTCTTCAATCATGCCTCTATTGTATATGAGCCAAGAAAGTGTCTAACCCCTTGTCGTAATCAGTCCTGATCAATCAAAAACAAATGGTATCAGACATGATTAGATATCCAACTATGGTGATTGTTAAAAATTGAGAAGATTTTTGACCAAAAAGTAGATTTTTCAAGCTAAAGAGAGCCGGATATACGTCTGGAGTCGTAAAATAGCCTGTTGAACAATTATTGATGATTGTGAAATAAAAGGTCAAGTAAACACAAAAAAAATCTCAAATTTGTGCATCAAATTACAAAATGAAGTTTTCTTGAAAAGAGGGACGCAAGTAAAATTGATTTTGGAAGAAGATCCAATTTTAAGATAAATTCAAAATCCTGTCAAATTGTATGATGAAGTTTCATTTTGTGATATTATGAAGATCAAATTTGAATATCAAATTAATATTGCAACGTTCAAATCCATATTGTGAAGAACAAGTTTGAACAAGAGCTGGCGCGAATTCAGGCTTGAGACCATTCCCATCTTTCCAAAATTTGGAAGAAATACGAAGTTTTGCCGTTATTTAATGACTGAAAGATCGTTTAACCTGGCAATGCTGTTGATTCATGATGTTACGACCGCTAAATTGTTTTGGGGGGATTTTCGTGTAGACAGTTCATAGTACATGACACGGTTTCAAGGAAATTCCCTATTTGGGATATCAGTCATCGGACAAGATCAGTCCTACATAGATTTCTGTTGGTTTAAGATAACACAGGGCAAGTAATTAATTTTAAGAAGCTACAGCAGTAATGCACCTTTTCGTTAAGAGTCTGTAGGCCTATTTTACGGTTTTTGTTTGGATTTTTTGCATGTTTATACCTAATGGGGGTAAAAAGGTGTAAAAAGGGAGGCTTTGAATAAATTGGGATGGAGGAGGAGCGTGCGTAGCTGTGTTGGCCTCAGGCGGCTTGGTGCTGCAGTGAGTTGTTAGTAGTAGTAGTAGTTTCTTGCTAATACTAAAATGCTCCATTGCTGTTTAATCTATCAATTATACAAATATGGCTCATTGCTCTCGACATTTATATTGCAGCAGTTAAATACGGAGTATTTAACTGCTAATAATAAAGGGTTAGAAAATCGGAAAATAAACTGCAAACTCTGAGTAAAAAGCGGAACAAGAACTGCAAAATAAAAAAGATGCGCAGAGATTAATTGGATAGAGGGTAAGCAGACCCTTTATCTATGTACATGAGTGCTTAAAACGCACAGCAAATATTCCGAAAAGAATCTTACAATTTTGATTAATCAAATCAATATTTCAATTGTTAATGTTTGTATTATTTTTACTCAACTATATGAAGGTAAGTAATTATAGTTAGAATGTGGTTACCATTCCTAGTTAAATCCAAGTTTGTCAGCATTTTTTTGTGTGAGCAACTCAAAAAGGTGTAGCAGATACAGACTAAGAGTTGTATAGATATCGTATCCAAATATGGTAGAAAGATTGATACTTGACTCTGGCAATTAGTTGTAGCAATGACAAATAGCCCTGGTACATGTCTGGTATATACGTTGCGGGGAGAGGAGGCCTTTCCATTCTCTTCAAAATCTTAGAAGTTTTGTGTCTTCTTTACAGTTGTATCCCACCCGAATTGGTTTGATAATTGTGCCCCCCCCCCCCGCAAAGAAGTAGCATTCTTCCTAAATAAATTACTGGCTGCTTGTCTAGTATGTGTATAATCCAGTGTACATCATAAATTATGTTATGATGTTTTACCCCCCCCCCCCCTTAGAAGAAATTCCCCGTCCACATTCGTTAAATTTGAGTTGCCTGTGGCCGTGACCTTTACACAGGTGCAAAAGTGTTTATATATTGGAACCTTTTTTGGGGTCTTCATAGGGATACTGAATAGATCCCAATTTATGTTAACAAATGATTCGTGTTGCAATGTTGCTATGTTGTTAAGATGTGCAATGTTTCTAAAATTTGTTAATTCGAGGGCCATTTTGTTCGATTGAAGGAGAAAGCTGTAACTGTTTTTTGTCGAACAGTGACAATATTCGAAATCATTAGATTAAAAAGAAAGTTTGGATTTCCACGAAGTTTTAACCGAAAGTTTTCTAAAATTTTCAGAGATCATTCGCACTAAAGTTCTGTTTTGTTGTCAGCACAGGCTCTTGCCGCGAACATCATACTCTTTTTTGACGACGAGAAGGGCAAAAACGGCACAGTATTTAAATTTCTAGTCCGAACTACTTCTTTTTTATCATGGAGAATTCGTGCCCTTGGCTGATTTCATATATCTTGGATCTAATTAGAAGCACAAGATAAGTCCAAATCAAACTACAGGTTACACTGACAGAAAAAAAATGGAGGGTAGAGCCTGTGTTGGCCATTCTACAATATCGTTAATTCTCTAACGTTTAAAAGTGGCTTGCGGTTTCGTATCTTATACAATTACGAAACCGTAATCGAGAATCTGCAGATGAAAGTCTGTGTTCAATTGAGAAACCAATGCCCAATCTAAAAAAAAGTCTGAGTGCCACATCTGTCCCGCACGATTGAAATACGTTAAGAATACGTCATCCACAATGCCTCGCAGGTCTTTGTTGTGGAGCGCTGCAACAAGAAACAAGACGAAATGGAATCAGCCCCCCCTCTTTTATTTTGCGCTTTTTTTAGGGTTTGCACGGAATTAAAATCTTTAAGGGACTTCTAAAAATAAGGCCGCCATGTTTTGTGTTGAGTAATAATGGTTAAAAAATGTGTGCAAGCTCATTCAATTTAGAAATAGCATCACGGCTAGCATCATACATGATGCCCGTGCAGCTTTGATTTATTGAAATTGAATGCAAGAACGTCTTAATCGCAACTATGTCGCTAATCAATAGCAAAAAAAGGTAAGCTACAAAAAAAAAAGATTCAGCCTAGGTCGGCCAAGTACGCAGAGGGAAGAGGGTTCGGGCCCATCGCCTCTCTCCCTTAGGAAAATTTCGATAGAATCTAAGTTTTTCCTGTAGTTTCTAGTACTTTTGATATACTTTGACTATTTTTGGAACTTTTTGTAGTTGTGCCCATTCTTCGAAAATACCAAATCATTTTGTGTCTTATCATGGTACCTATTTATGAAGACTACAAAGAAACACTACTTTTGTTTTCACTTGCATAGGCGTCCTCTCTAGAAGTGAAAATAATTGTATTTTTCATGAAGATTTATATATAGGCACAAAATTTACTTTTCAAAGAGGACTTGGTCGAATCATTTGGTCTTTGGTCCTACTCCAATATACCAATATGGAATGTATATAACTTTTCTGTATAGTCCTTTCGATAGCCCTGTACAGCCCTTTCGAAGGTCTTTTCAATAGTCCTGTACAGCCCTTTCGATAGTCCTGTACAACACCCTTTCGATGGTCTTTTCGATAGTCCTGTACAGCCCTTTCGATGGTCTTTTCGATAGTCCTGTACAGCCCTTTCGATGGTCTTTTCGATAGTCCTGTACAGCCCTTTCGATGGTCTTTTCGATAGTCCTGTACAGCCCTTTCGATCGTCTTTTCGATAGTCCTGTACAGCCCTTTTGATGGTCTTTTCGATAGTCCTGTATAGCCCTTTCGATGGTCTTTTCGATAGTCCTGTATAGCTCTGCCAGTTCAAGCACACTTTTGTTTGGCTCTCACCTTCAAATTTCCCCTTTAAAGCGGCACTCATGGAGAATGATTCACACTCATTGTTTATTTGAAACTGAACAAAAGTGTATTTAATTTGTTAACTCAAGTTTCGTTCAAATTTTTCTATACAGAGATTAACTATTTTTGGGGGGCTCTGCCCCTCCAATCCCATTTCGATGAGCATCTCTAATTCACGAGATACCTCCTGAAGTTATTGTCTACGGCTATATGCAAGCAATGGCGTATAATCTGCACATCCCCACAAACGCAAGAGATAGCGAGACTTATCTTCATAGTCTATCTTAGAAAATTCGAAAGAAATCTTTTGGGATGAAATATGTTATAACCGCAGTGTTAATTTATAATAGACTAAATGGAGCCTGTGTTTTCGCGAGCTCCTTGCGCTATTTCTTCAATGTCGCCAGCAAGTTCGACAGCAACCAATTGAAGAGCGTCAAAGGTCTGCTTAGGTCTGATGATTATTGCTGTTGCCACCAAGGCCGTACACAGAGGGGGGTTCCCGAAATGTTTCTTTGAAGACTCGTAAAAACGTAACAAAAATGGGTATAAACAGATTTTGTATGCGTTTTTTTAGTTTTTTCTTGTGGATACCCCCCCCCCCTGAAAAAAAATATTTGAGTAAAAACCCCTCCGAAAAAAAAATCCTGGGTACGGCCATGGTTGCCACCATTCTTGTTCGATACGTGGTGACATGCTCGCATGGCACGTGTTGATAATAAATATGGTTGTAACATACAAAAGTTGGAATAATTATGACTGGATTTTTACTTTTTTTGGAAAATGAAGCCCATGATCCAACCCTGGTAAAGCTTTCAAGGGGAGCTTCCCTTAAAACCTTAAACTGTAATGTATATGCTTGTAACTGAAATGACTTCCAGAAATTTTGTCGAAGTTTTTTTTGATTTGGTTTATTGACATAAGAACTAAAGTTTGAATGGAGGAAATATTTTCCCTCCATTTCAGTCCTCACAGCTCATTTACCCTTAACAATCGGTCATTTATAATGCCACGTAAAAACTTCTACGAATTTTAATCCTATCCTGGCTGGAAACGAATGCAATTACACGGTAGAGTTGCATGAGAAAGTAGTTCTGTTGAAGTAGACATATTTTTTTTGCCGCTAATGTGCCAACGTTCAGAGGCTGTCACTTTGCAGAAATTTCTTTTTTCTTATTTTTTTTTCTAGGAAGTCGGGAGGGAACCTGAAGGATAATATAAGTACAATCCGCCCGCTCTGAAAAAAATATTTCTCAAAACTTTTCAACTTTACTGCTACATAAGAACAGTTTACTGGGTATACATCAAGGTACGGTAATACTGAATATATACTATAAAAATTAAGTTGGATTGACTTCTTTTTCTTTTTTTTTGCTTAAATTTTAATCAGTTATTAGCGCTAGACTAGGTTTTTTTTTTTACCCAACCTGAATTGTCATAGTTGTTATAATTTTCCCCATAGCTTTGTGTTTGATTTGATCTTGGTCAAACCTTGCACTAAATTAAAAAAAGTTGACTGGCAACGCTGACTAAATCCAAGGAGAAAAAAAGTTATTTCGAACATTAACCGGTGAATTTGACATTCACGATAACATATACATACACACAACATACACCTTGTTCTCCAGCGAGTGGTAAAACAGCAAGAACGGGCCAATTCTCAACACGTTGTAGCATGGGAGTCTTTTTTGAGAAGTTTTCAGCATTCCCGCGTAATAGGAGCGCTAAACAGAGCCGAAACCCCGGCAATCCATTTTTCACGACTATTCTATAATACCATAATAGAAAGTTTGCGCCTTTAGGTACAAACTTTGGAAGGGGGCTATAGGTAGTCAAAAGCCCAGACCACCCTTGAAGTTATCCTTGGGTAACGGATGGGCTGTTTGTTTTAGGCTGTATTGAAGGGGATATTGTTTGGATATTTTTCCAAATAAAACCCACACAGTAATGAGATGAAAAAAAATGTAAGAACTACCAAGAAATCCGAAAATTTCTTGGTAATTTTCTAATAACCCTCCAAATTTTCTTGAATTGACGCCACTGCGTCCTCTTCAATTTTTTCAGTGCAGGTGCTTAATTCTTGTAAATTTAAAAATTTCTTGGTAATTTTCTAATAACCCTCTAAATTTTCTTGAATTGACGCCACTGCGTCCTCTTCAATTTTTTCAGTGCAGGTTCTTAATTCTTGTGTATTTATCTGTTTCCTGCTACCACGCTTCTACTTTAAAACGAATTAGTGATTTTTATGAGTTTTAGTTCAATAGTCTTCTTTTAGGAAAGTTTCTATCCCCTACTGAGACAAGGGGTTAAGAGAAATTTCTTTGAAACACCTGCAGACTTAACTGTTTCTCACGAGTTGTCAATTTATGAATGACATTACATCAATAGGATTAATTCAATGTTTTGTGATTACATTTTCTTCTCCCACTTCTTGTCACTCAATTTCTAAAAAACGGGTTGTAGAATAAAACGATAACTGTTAGCAATACTTGAAAAGAAAATTCTGTTATTGTTTATTTGAAGTAGGATTCCTGGGTTCCCCTTTGGGATTTGCTTGGGTTCTTTTCCGAATAAGCCCCACAAAATATTAAGGTGGAAAATTTAGTACGAACTTGTAGGAAACTACAAGCACGCGATAGAAAGGAATTTTGGAATGGTGTTTTTATTTCTAAACATAATTTCATGATTTTTGAATAAAAATCCATAAATTTTATACTGTAACTGTCCGTACTGTAAATTTTATACTGTAACTGTCACTTATTAAAGAAATTTATATTCATTTTGTTCTAATAAAAAATTGATTTGAAAATTTTACAAATGGAGGTTACTTTGAAATAGTCAGTTCTTCCCAATCTGTGGACGTCTTCAAACGAAGGCCGGATGCTGAGTGATCCTCCAGAGAGTGCAAACTCGACTGGGAATATATTGATTATCCAATTCTACCTGTTCAGTAAAGAACTTTAACATCAACTTAATTTATCGACTCTGGAGCTCTACAAGGAGAAATCCTTAGATTGCTCCAAGCTGCAATTTAAGGTAATTCTCATAATGTTGTACTAATGTTGCCTATTTTTATTCAGCATTTTTTTTCGGATTATATAGAACATCTATTATTCCGTAATAAATTATCTCGGAAAACTAATTAAAAACTGATTGACAAAAGCGTTACCAACTAAGAAACGACCACAGCATACAAAACTACAAATTTGTGTGTACATAATACATAATAATATAATGTACATAATAGTAGATTTCAATGTTCGTAAATTTACTGGAAAAATTTCTGGATAATCACAAAACACATTTTGTTGGTATTCCGGTGGTGGCGCTGTGTGTTTGATTTCATCTTGGTCAAACCCTGCACTAAATTAAAAAAAAGTTGACTGGGAACGCTGACTAAATCCAAGGGGAAAAAGTTATTTCGAACATTAACCGGTGAATGTAGAAATTCACGGTAACATATACATACATACATGCACACAACATACACCTTGTTCTCCAGCGAGTGGTAAAACAGCCAGAACGGGCCAATTCTCAACACGTTGTAGCATGGGAGTCTTTTTTGAGAAGTTTTCAGCATTCCCGCGTAATAGGAGCGCTAAACAGAGCCGAAACCTCGGCAATCCATTTTTCACGACTATTCTATAATACCATAATAGAAAGTCTGCGCCTTTAGGTACAAACTTTGGAAGGGGGCTATAGTTAGTCAAGACCCGGACCACCCTTGAAGTTATCCTTGGGTCACGGATGGGCTGTTTGTTTTAGGCTGCATTGAAGGGGATATTGTTTGGATATCTTTCCAAATAAAACCCACACAGAAATGAGATGAAAAAAAAAATGTAAGAACTACCTAGAAATTCAAAATAGCCTACATATTATAAATCCGAAAAAAGGTTTTTTTTTTCATATTTTTCTCTAAAATAAGGGAGAAATTAAGAAATATTCCTCTAGAGGAAATATTCTTGGAAGTCATTTGGAAAGGCGTTTCATAGGGTTATAGGGGGGGGGGGGTCTACAAGCCATGATTAGAACAAACGATGGTTCAATACCTACTGTTCAAATATGTTATCATAGTCATATGCCTATATAGAAAAAAGAAGCCATATTCCACAGCTACAGAACAAATTAAAAACAATTATCCGTACATAATCTTATAAATTTTTTGGATACAAACTTTAGAATAAAAACCTGTTTCCGTGAAAATTCTGAGGTATATCAGGTCCGCCCTTTGGTGTCTAAAAAAGGGCGTTATTTTGAGACAATTATCTTGTCGAAAGATAAGCGCTTATAAATATTTCATTCACTTAGTACTTCATATATGGTTACTACCGACGATAATGACGTCATTCATCAAGATTGGCCATAAAAATGCAGTTTTTAGTGGAAAAATTGATTCTATTTAAAAAAATTAAATTACAAATAGAACTAGATCTAGTAATTTCCTTTAAAACTAGCCATTGAACAACTCTCTACGATGTTCCAGTGCCAAGCTATCTATGGAAAAGAAAAAAGAAAAAAAAAGATGCCGTTTGGGGAGAATGCTGTAGTAGCTACCACTTTTCTTGATTTTCAAGCCAATATATTTCCTTTGTTGTTCAAGCCAAGTGAAAGTAAGTTTCCTATGTAAGGATTTCAAACAAGGCGGTTCTAATGGTGTATTTTTTATCTTGATCTGAGTCTATTTTTAGGAGTTATGGGTTATTATATTTCTTAACATTGGATGTGATCGTCTCTTACTAGGTTGCTAGCTACTGCTGCAACCCGGAATAATCTAAAAACAGGAAAAAGCCTTTTGCTTTTTCTTCTTTGAAAGAGTAAGAGACGAACCTCAAACAATCAAGTAGCTAACTAAGTCCAATGTACGCAATTGTTTGTTATTCCAATAATCGTCTTTTAATGTAACTTGATGTTCAAACCAAGGAAAAATAAATTTCCTATATAAGGGTTTCGAACAAGGCGGTTCTAATGGTGTACTTTTGATTTGATTTAACCCTATTTTTAGGAGTTATGGGTTATTATACTTCTTAACATTGGACGTGATCGTCTCTTACTAGGTTGCTAGCTATCGCTGCAACCCACTTATGATGATTGCAATGCAACATTTACTTATGATGATTTCTTAACGAATGTAATTAAAATGATCATCTATATAATGATTTCTTTTATTACTTCAGTTACTATGGGCTACGGTTCGTTCCTTAATGTATCATAAGGAACTGTATTGTTTCTTTATGCATCAAAAATCAAATATCGTTGAAAAGACTGCAATATGAAAAGATATCAAAAATATAGTTTTGTTTTGCAAAAAGTGATTCTATTTTTAGTTTTTTTTTTCTTTTTTGATTAACAAAGGCAGTATAACTTTTAATATCCAATCGAATGAACCCTCTCGTGACATTCTAGGACCACTGGGTCGATACGATCACCCCTGGGGAAAAGAAACAAACAAATAAATAAACACGTATCCCTGATCTTCTTCTGGCAAAAATACCAAATTCCACACTTTTGGCAGATAAGAGCTTGAAACCTCTACAGTAAGGTTCTCTGATATGCTGAATCTGATAGTATGATTTTCTTTAAGATTCTATGACTTTTAAGGGTTGTTTCCCCCTTTTTATAAAATAAGGCAAATTTCCTTAGGGTCGTATCTTTTGATGGGTAAAATTAAACTTGATGAAAATTATATATTTAAAATCAGCGTAAAAATCAAATTCTTTTAATGTACCTATTCGTGTCAAAATTCCGTTTTTAAAGTTTCGGTTACTATTGAGACGAGTCGCTCTTACTATAAAGTCCGTTGCCACGAACTGTTGGAAAAAAGGATGTGTATTTTGAGAAGGTGTTCTCCCTCGACAGTTTCCAATTCTTTCTAGCTAAAAAATAAAAAAAAAAAATTCAAGGCGCTAGGCTTAAGAGAAGCTTTGCCTGTAAACATTGGAACAGATTTAAGAGGTAGGAACCGGGAGGGGAAGTGACTCTCAGGTCACAGTCACCCGTTAGTTGTTGTTTGGATGAGCAGGGACAAAATAGAACCTTACTGAACAACCGTGCATCAAAGTTTCAAAATTTCCATTAATAAATACTTTTTTGTACTTTGTAATTCTCAATAGTGAAAATGTTTTCTATTTTGAGACTCATTTAAAATAAGATGGGAGTTGCAGCCCCATATAGTGTTGGGCGATATTTTGATTAATCAATATATCGATGTCAATATTTCTGATCAGTTTTTTGCTATCTCATGGATTTGCCGAAGCTCAGTAACGCAAATGGTAAAACAAGGGTATTTTGTATAGCTTTTTTTCAAAATTCAAATAGTATTCAATCAAAAAATAAAAATAAACTTCGATTACATAAATGAATATAAAAAAAATCCAGATTTGGAATTATTCGGGCTCAGGAAAAGAGAAACTACTGGCTATTCGAAAACAGCAGCATGTCAATGTTTTTCCCTGAGAGTCGTTTCCGCCGTTCATAATTATCTGGCCAGTCTTGGAAAAAACTATTTCAGATGGGACACTGGTAGCGGGCATAGACATGAATTTCATTGCAATTTCGTACAGTTGTTTTTGGGTCCCCGTAGCGCGAGACTTTCACCACTTTGCACAAGTTTCTCTTGAAACTATTCACTCCCTATTGAAAGTTTGCAGAGGTATGATATATTCGGCTATTGTCGAAGCATATCCTGCATTGACTATAAGGACTTCATCGTGTGAACCCCACAAACTGGCTTGATTCTGATGTGACTGCATCGCAGGAACTGCAATAGTACTTATATATTTTGATCGAGATTCAGCAGCCAGCAAGGCCAAATCTATCTCGTTTGCAATTTTGGTCTCAGCTTGTAGAATATCGTCAGGGGAAATATACATTTTCGCCGGGCGTTTGGGCGTTACAATTGCGACGGGCGTTACTTGATCAAGAGTTATAAGCATACAATGCGTTTTATTGAGCAGAAGCCTTCGAAACTCATTAGCCACATCTGAGAACCCACCAAAATCTACCTGAACAAGGTGGCGTCTCAAAATCTTAGACAATGGCAGGACTTTCGAGATGGGGGATAGTTTTTAGAAGAGAGCTCAATAGTCGCCTCTTCAAGGGGTGCAAGCACCGCAATCACGTTTGAAATGACACCCCATTCACTATTAGTGAGTATGAGGTCCACTTTACCGAGAAGCGCAAGTGAGCTTCTTACCGACTCTTTCAAATCTTTTAGACTACACAACATAGTAAGAAGCGAATTCCATCTATTGGTCACATCAGGTTTTAGTTTTTGGTGCAAACATTGTCAAGAGAGATTTGAACCAAGCGCAACTTGTCGGTAGCTACAGACACTACGTCTGAAAAAGCTGACAATATTTCTAGCCTTTTGGACGAGAGGCAACAATTCAGCAGTATCATTAATAGCACCCCCCCCCCACATCAAATTTAGAGTATGTGCGAAGCAAAAAACATAGGTCCATTCTGTACCTACTTGGGATGCAGCATCCTTTACGTCCCGAACCACATTTGCTCGATTATCAGTTGCTACAGCAACAACCTTTTCCTTGATCCCCCACTCAGTGGCAATTTTCATAAGGTGAGCCTTAATAGCATCAGCAGTATATATATATATATATATATATATATATATATATATATATATATATATATATATATATATATATATATATATATATATATATATCTGAATTTATCTGTAACAGATGGCTCATTTTCCCTGACAGAATTTTTCAGACTGAGAAAATTCACAGTCTGATCGGCTATTTTAGCTTTGATAACATTCAAAATCCAAACTTTTCACTATAACATTATTTGTTGTGAGCCGGAAGGGAGTTTTTGCAAAAAAGATGCCAGAGTAAGATGTAAGATAAGGATTAATAAAATCAATTATAGATGAAAGGATTCAAACCTGCAAAGAATCTCGAAGATGTATGCTGAAAATTTGCAGAATTTTCATGGGGTAGATTTTCCGCAGGGAATATAGGGGGTTAGAGACCCCTAAAAAATATTGGTTTCGATAATACGTTTCGATATTCGATATCTATATTTGGTCCGATATATTGATATATCAATATCGATATCAAATATCACCCAACACTAGCCCCATATCACCCATTCTCAGGGTCTAGTCGGAATAAATTCTCACAACTAAAATAAGTGTATTTGGTAGCCTAACTCCTGACTGATTTGAAAGAACTCTCATGAAAAAAATATTCTAGGAATTAATTGAACGCCTCAGAAAGGCTCTGGAAATGTGCCAAGGGACCCAGGGGCGTAATTTTCTATAGGTGGGGGCAACTGTCCATCCCAGAACTCAGTTTGCGGAATCTAAAGAAAAGGAATCCAAAATTCCAAATCGTCTTGAAAGTACCAGGCACTGTGAAAATAAAATCTGACCGTTTGAACTGTTTAAGTTGAACTTACACAACCGTATTTGAAACAGCTAAAAGAAAATTCTTAAAAAACCGCTATTATTCAAGTGTGAAAAGACCTAAGAAGGGCTCAGGGGCAGAAATTATTTTATTTTGGTGCCCTTGCTGCTTTGAAGTCGAAATCTCATACACATTCGTATGAGTTGATCATTTTTGACTTTATAGTGCCTAAATCTTTATCCCTTCCTATTATCTTGGATCCCTTCCAAATTTTGAATATGGGTGTGTTAGTAGTTCTATTATAAAATTTTCTGCTCCAAAATCGCCTGTAATACCATTTCAGGAAACTATGAAATTCTGTGCATGAAAAGTGTGGAAATTAATTTACACTTGCAGGCAATCAATTCTCAGTCTTATGGATGACCCAAAATTGTCTTTCAAGCAGTTATAAATTTGTCAAATGATATTTTTGCATCTTTTGGCACAAATTCTGGTACTTCTGATGCTTTAAAAGATTTACAAGCATAACATCACTGCCAACTTTATAAATCAGTGTCTGTCACTGAGTAAAAACGCATAGAAGAATTAGTGAATCGGAGTTCCATCTATTAAAGATACGGTTTTTGCAGTCGTTACGAAACACATATTTAAAGTAAGATCATATTTGGCATCGCCCTACTTGTGTTTGTTCAAATCCTGATAGCCCTCTTCCTGCACTGCGGTCAATAGTTCTAAATTTAAGCAACGTGCCAGCGTTGCCTAAGAGCAATATGTCGCCCATGCATTTAGCAAAATTTTTCCACCGACTACTTCGTAGGCAAGGAGTGGCTTAAGAACCTTCAGAGTGGATATTTTGTTGGAAGTTGAAAGCTCTAGTAAGGGTCGAAAGTGATTGGAGGACAACCAGCCTTCCGTGGCCTACCCTCTGCAACTCCTCATGGCATTGGATCAAAATTTTGAGGTAGCCACTTTGCTCAAAATGTTCGAATGGTGCAAAGAATTTGACTCTAGGGATTACCTCGACCCCCAGCTCCTGGAGCAGGGGCTAAAATTATGCAAATTGCTAATTCTTTACGTATAGATTTGACAATAGGAAAAGAATGAGGAAAGAGACAGAAACGAGCAAACAAACTTTTTGTCTTCGATCAGTTTGAAACTTCAGTCATAAGTTTCAGTTGATGAAACAAGTTTCAACAAAAGAAAAATTAGTGTTGGGGGACAGCACCCTTAAAATAATTGCCAAATTAATTTTCCTGATTAGCTTGAAACTTTCAAGAATTCTTGCCTGGGCTAACATGACCATACATTTTTGCGGTGGAAGAGGATGCCGGGGTGCCAGATAAAGTGTAGACAGGGCCAAGAGAATCTTAATGGAGATGAAAAACTTGCTGTAAAAGATATGCTCTATCAACTCGTGGCGTCAAAAACTAGAAGCGATTTTTCTGTGTATCTTTGTAGTCTATCACTCGATACAGTATATCGCATATGGTTAAGTTTTACTCATTCTTGAAATAAACTTTAGATTAACTTTACTTAAATGAAAGCTCTAAAATTCTATACTGGTGGAAAAATAACTTCAAGCTGTGGTCATCTGAGCTTCCTTACAAGACAAGTCTGAATTTATTCCTAGCTTCTTGTCTTTATAGTTAAATACTTAAAAAAAGATAATGCAGTAGGTACTTGAGACAAAATTTTATTTGAAGAAAGACAACATAATTTATAAAGAAAATAGTTTAAAACTAGTTTTTGCTACACCTATTCGTGGCCCCTGAAAAGGGTCCAGAATAGAAAATAAAAAAAAATAGATTCACTTGATTACTTGTTCGTGTATCTGTGTGTTTTAAGATTCATGTATTCATTTACATGCAGAATTGTATATTATCTTTTTGTCTGTGTGACTTTTCATTTCAATTCCTGTTCGTCTTTGGTTTCATTTGTCCATTCACAGTAATTTATGTTCGTCTTGAGTCTAAATTATTGTGTAACTTTATTCCTGTTTGTTTTAGGTTTTAATAATGCTCTTTACTTTTATTTGAAAGCTTCTTTATTTGAAAAGGTTTCCTTAAATCAATTGATCAAAAGTTGAACTGCTCACATTAACGAACCCTGATGGGTCAGTAACCCTTAATAGCCTGTTCTCAAACTGTTCACCTTGGCGTTGTTGAAGAACCATAACGCCACTGCCAACTTTGTAAATCACACTGTCTGTCACTGAGTAAAAAAGGATAGAAGAATTAGTGAGATAGAATTTCATTTAACAAAGACACAGTTTTTTGTAGTTGTTACGAAATACAGATTTACAATAAGATCATAAATCCACAATGAAAGATTGTTGAAAAGAAGGCGGTTTGCTTTTCCACTAAGTATTGCCGAAAAACATCATTATATTAGAGGCCTAATTAAAATCTCACTAATTAGTAGTTCAGAGAAGTTATCAGTAGCATTTGTAAGTAGCGTGATTCGGTTGGATAAATAATAAGTTAAATTCCACGAAACGTGTTTGGATTCCCAGTTGTAAATGAATGCCCTGTCTTGTATGAATGATTATAATTTATTCTCTTCTATGTTGAAAAAGAAGAAGAATAGTCATTTAAATATAATTTCCTGATTTTATTTTGACATCAAAGGCTAAAAAGTTAAGAAGGTTGCTCAGGTAATTTTAAGTCAACTAATTGGGTATTCTGAAATTTTTGTGGAACTTTCTTTCACTGGACAAAATTCCTTGAATCAGTTTCTTGACAATTTTTGGGAAAAAATACATTCTAAGACCACACTGGCTATTTGTGGTGTCTACAGAATCCCGTGTTCATATGGGAAATTTTACATTGGTAGGACCCATCAACAACTTGGTGAACTTTGCATTAGCGCAAAATTTCAATGGGTAACTTCAGGAGGTTACAAAATAACAATGACGGCCTTGAGTTAGCAATGCTTTTGAGTGCTTTTATAAGTCTAACCCATCTGACTATTTTTAACAAGATGACTTTCATAGCAAGGGCATATGACGATCCCCCATTTTTTCAAGAGGTAATTGAGATAAAAAAAAATACATGAACTAAAATATAGCAGTGAATAGAGATACTGGAGGTATTTCATTAAGCCCAATTTACGACAGTTTAATTTTGAAGGACTCAATCAATATTTTCACCCGGTATAATTTGAAAGAACCTATTTGCACATCAAATGATGAACGAATTTGTAGGCCAGCCAAAGCCAGGGGCGTAGCTCCAGCATTTTTATTGAGGGGGCAAAAAAATTCCACGTCCAGAGAGTCAAGGGGCATGGGCTATATAATAGCTTTTTTCCAGTTTTTTTGGGGGGGCAACTGCCCCCTCCCCCTTGCCACCCCCAAACGACGCTACTGGCCAAAGCTATGGCAAGACAAAAGATTATTGCCCAATCATCTTGGTAGATTTCTTTTTCATTGATTCACCTGGTTCTTATTTAGTTTCTGTCCTGTCGTTGGCAAGTAAACTTCGAAAGGTGCGATTTTCATTGGTTTCTTTTCTTTCTTTTTTGTTTAGCACTGAGGACGACTCAGCGGAGGTCCTTGTCGAAATATTTGCTTAGTTCTTCCCTTTCATGGTTCGCCACTGGCTGACAAAATCCTCGTTTTTTCACCTTTTTTTATTTTATTTTTCATTTTGTTATATTTTTTTTTTCCTCACTGAGTTTCATTTGTAATTTTTGGGCGAGATAGGAATATTGTAAATTGAATCTGGGTGCTATGGTCCAAAAATATGATTGGTGCGGATCATACTGACCACTTCTATTTTTAATATTTCATTCACTTAGGGTATCGAGTCCAAAAGCGAATCCGATGATGAGACAAGACGATGTGGATTGAAAGCAAAGAAGTCGTCATGTACACCAAAAGGCCGGAAATGAGATAAACGAACATAACGATCTCCGCTATACCAAAAATAAAATAACATCTCTAAACTGAGATCTTATTTAGTTTTAGTTGCTTAGGTAAATTTCTTGATAAAAGAGTGAACAAACACCTTACTTGGGTAAGAGGCCTCTACCGGTTGGCGAGAAGTGAACAGAGGCCTATACCAGGCAAGATGTTCCAGTTTGTAGTATAATATCGGACAAAGCTTTTTCTGAGTCATCGACTCTTAACACATCCTGCTGGAGGAATTTGTGATTGGTACACCTTGATACATTCAAAAGAGAATAGAAGCTTCTCAGAACGGAGAAACAAGCTTGTATATAACTGGCTTGCTATCAAAAAGTTGTCATATTTATCATTATTGTAAATTGTGTAACTTGCCTAAGTCATTTTTGCCATTTTAGCATGAATAAGCACTAGTATGTTGTTGGTGCTTTTAGTGCAAGTAGGTATGCAGGAATCTGCTTTATTTTTGGTGAAGGGAGAGGGAGTGTTTACCCCTCCCCCTAAGAAAGGCAAATTATCTAATTATAGTGTAAACTTGGGGAAAATCAGGAAAATCTTGACCATTTAGAGGGGTATCCATCTCCCCTGCGTATGTGGCTACGTAGTTTCTGCACATAGTTTCTGCACATAGTTTCTTTTACACATAGTTTCTGCATAGTTTTTACACATAGTTTCTGCACATAGTTTCAGCACATAGTTTCTACGTAGTTTCTGCACGTAGTTTCTGCACATAGTTTCTACGTAGTTTCTGCACATAGTTTCTTTTGCACATAGTTTCTGCATAGTTTTTACACATAGTTTCTACGTAGTTTCTGCACATAGTTTCTTTTTTTATGTCAGAGACTTTGGAGTTTGCAGGACCGAGCCTCTGAACATTTATGGAGAAATTTTCAAAGGAAATAGCTATAGTTTTGATATGCTAACCCTTCAGAGTGAAGATGGGGGGGGGGGGTCTAACTAAGTACTTATTTTTCATTGGTAAAAAGGATGCGTGGATTGTTTCATTGGATAGCTGAAAGATAAAATTGCTCATGGTGGGAAGTGTGACAAGAGTAGTAAGAGAGATGCTGATCCAGCCAGTGATTATTCAAAAAAAAATACAAATTCCAATCAAAACTGGTCAAACGTGTTAATAACCTGTAAGTTATAGGTACCTGATAACTCGTTCAGTATCGCATGTATTATTAGCGGTATCAATGGTATTTCATTTACGTAAAGCAATCTCGATTTGCCAAAACTTTTATCATTCGCATAAAACTAACTCAATTTGAAAAAAAGGTGTTCCATTTGCGTAACTCTGCTCTGAATGTCCTTAATGAGGATATAAATAATATAGAATGACATTGTGACTTGACCTGGCTTTACCTCTCCGATGTGGTCTGTATAATACACAAGTAACGGTTGAAAAGTATTGTCAATTTAAAATAGTATCTAACGTCCCCTTCGTTCCCCCATTTCTGAGGGGCAGGGGAGGGTAGGAGAGGGGGAGGGGGAGTCAATTTTTGAGATTTCTGATAACAAGTACCATTCATTGCGATCGTAGCTCTATGTTGGCTCGTTTTATATACTTCAGCTTGTCTACTCATTTGTGTTAAATAAAATCTTGAATCTGGAAAAAGAAAAAACAAGTATTTAAACAAAATGTACGATGCTGCTAATTAAAGAATAGTAGCCTACACTCAGAATTGTTTGCTTGAGGGTTCAGTTAAAGAGGTCTCACTTGCACGAGGGTTCAGATGCATGGGGGTTCACTTGTTTGGGGTTCAGTTACACGGGGATTCAGTTACAGTGGAACCCACACAAAAACAATGGGGCACACACAAAAGCCAAATTAGCCCAGTGACTTTTGAACCAAAACCACGCTTTTCTGACTGAAAATATACATTATAATCAGAGAATCATGTATTGAAGATATTTTCTATAATTTCGTCTGAAAAATAGGAGTTCACGCTTAAAAAGTTCTATTAAGAGCTATTTTTATGGAAATGGTTCATGTCTTTAGCAAAGTTAGCCATAGCTAGTTGAAACTCTGCATAAATATCTTAATTTTTAGCCTAATTGCGTAGGTACTAAAGGAACATTGAACATTTTTTCTGATTTTGTGTGTTTTCGCAAGAAAATCACTGGTCATTAGTAAACTTAGCCATAGCTAGTTGAAACTCTGCATAAATATCTTCATTTTTTAGCCTAATTGCGTAGGTACTAAAGGAACATTGAACATTTTTATCTGATTTTGTGTGTTTTCGCAAGAAAATAGCTGGTCTTTAGCAAACTTAGCCATAGCTAGTTGAAACTCTGCATAAATATCTTCATTTTTTAGCCTAATTGCGTAGGTACTAAAGGAAAATTGAACATTTTTTCTGATTTTGTGTGTTTTCGCAAGAAAATATCTGGTCTTTAGCAAACTTAGCCATAGCTAGTTGAAACTCTACATAAATATCTTCATTTTTTAGCCTAATTGCGTAGGTACTGAAGGAACATTTAACATTTTTTCTTTTTTTTTGTTTTTTCGAAAGAAAATAGCTGGTCTTTATCAAACTTAGCCATCGCTAGTTGAAACTCTGTATACATATTTTCATTTTTTAGCCTAATTGCGTAGGTACTAAAGGAAGATTGAACATTTTTTCTGATTTCGTGTGTTTTTTGCAGGAAAATAGCGGTTCTTTAGCAAACTTAGCCATAGCTAGTTGAAACTCTAAATAAATATCTTAATTTTTAGCCTAATTGCGTAGGTACTAAAGGAACATTGAACATTTTTTCTGATTTGGTGTGTTTTCGCAAGAAAATAGCTGGTCTTTAGCAAACTTAGCCATAGCTAGTTGAAACTCTGCATAAATATCTTCATTTTTAGCGTAATTGCGTAGGTACTAAAGGAACATTGAACAATTTTTCTGATTTTGTGTTTTTTTTGCAAGAAAATAGCAGGTTTTTAGCAAACTTAGCCTTAGCTAGTTGAAACTCCGCATAAATATCTTAATTTTTAGCCTAATTGCGTAGCTACTAAAGGAACTTTAAAATTTTTTTTGTGTTTTTGTGTGTTTTCGCAAGAAAATAGCTGGTCTTTAGCAAACTTAGCCATAGCTAGTTGAAACTCTGCATAAATATCTTAATTTTTAGCCTAATTGCGTAGGTACTAAAGGAACATTGAACATTTTTTCTGATTTTGTGTGTTTTCGCAAGAAAATAGCTGTTCTTTAGCAAACTTAGCCATGGCTAGTTGAAATTTTGCATAAATATCTTCATTTTTAGCCTAATTGCATAGCTACTAAAGGAACATTTTTGTTGTATCTATTGGTATCAATATTCCGTGTTTTAGAGTGTTGGTTACTATTGAGCCTTACGTGCCGGAAATCATGAATTAGAATTTTTAATTAGTTGTTTGGGTTTCCAGAGATAGTTTTTTAGATGTTCATGGGTGTTAGGTTCCTGGAGGGTTTTATGACTCCTCCCTCCAATGAATTCAGATGGTTTTAGGACTCATCCCCCTAGCCATAACTCCATTCAACCTTCAGCGAAGATATAAAAGTTTGATGAAGTATTTTTCTACTTAAAAACTACATTAATAACTTCCAAGTTGATAGGACTGTATGTCACTGAATTTATCAGTTTGAAAAAATCATCGTGTGGTGTTGTATTTGAATGTGCATTTTTATTATTGTCTATGGAACTCGAAGAAATTGACTGTTATCACTGGATAGTGAACTATAACATTTTTGAGTATGATAAAAGCTTGTGGAGTACTACGTTACGTCATATAAACAGACTGGGATTCTACGATAGAGTGATTACACCAATTAATAATGCTGGTCAGGAACTGAGAAATGTTCAGGAGGAAGCTAGTGAAATTTTCAGCTTTTTTGGGGTTGAAGCGCTCTACGTAAAGGGCAATGTACCTACAGATAAAGTTTTAATTCAAAAGTGTGACCCTAGGATTCCACTTTTCAATCTAGAAGAGTTTAAGTGTCCTAAATTTGAAGGGGGTTATCACCGTCCTGAAAACGAGGTTAGGTTCTTCGCACAGTGGATACCTAAGAACATAACTTATCTTGATAAATCCATAAGACAGGGTAAAAACTATTCTATATCATTGGACCATCGTTTGTGGATGTTTAAGAGTGAACTCTAAGTACTATTTTTATGTAAACATTTGTTGTTGTGTTTTTTTTTTCTCAAAAAAAAATCTGTTAATACGTTTAAACAATAAATATCTTTAAGCTTAAACCGTCTTTATTCTTTAGAATAGTTCTATTGTAAGCGAGTAACAAACTCTTTCCTGAAGTCACCTCTTGGATACACAATGCAGAAACTTCATTTAAGAAACTATGAAAAAATTGTAAGTAAGTAAGTAACAAATTCTCTCTTGAAGTCACCTCTTGGGTACACAATACATAAATTTCATTAAAGAAATTATGAAAAAATTTTAAGTAAGTAGCAATTTCTTTCTTGAATTCACCTGCTGTATAAACAAAGACATTTCGTTCAAGGAATTATGACAAAATTCTAAGTAAGTAACAAACTCTTTTTTGTTTTCATGAGTTAGATATACAATTGATAAATTTTATTCAAGAAATTGTTAAGCAATTCTCATTAAGTAACCATTTCTTTCTTGAAGTCATCTCTTCGATACGCAACACGGAAATTTTATTCAAGAAATTACGAAAATAATTGTAAGTAAGTAAAAAGCTCTTTATTGATTTCACCTCTTGGATATACAGTACAGGTACTTAATTCAAGAAATTATGAAAAAATCGCAAGTAAGTAACTTTTTTTCTCATATCACAAACAATTTTCACTTAGCTACATGATGTAGAAATTTAATTCAAGAAATTATTAAAAATTCTCAGTAAGTAACAATTTCTTTCTTGAAGTCAACTCTTGGATACACAATACGGAAATTTCATTCATGAAATTATGAAAAAATTGTAACTAAGTAGCAAATTCTTTCTTGAATTCACCTGTTGGATACACAAAAAGACATTTCGTTCAAGAAATTATGACAAAATTCCAAGTAAGTAACAAACGCTTTATTGTCTTCACGAGTTAGATATACGATGTAGAAATTAAATTCATGAAATTATGAAACAAGTCTCAGTAAGTAACAATTTCTTTCTTGAAGTCAACTCTTGGATACACAATACGGAAATTTCAATCAAGAAATTACGAAAATATTTTTAAGTAAGCAACAAACTCTTTATTGATTTCACCTCTTGGATATACAGTGTAGATACTTCATTCAAGAAATTATGAAAAAATCGCAAGTAAGTAACTTTTTTCTCTTTATCACAAACAATTTTCACTTAGCTACACGATGTAGAAATTTAATTCAAGAAATTATGAAAAAATTCTCAGTAAGTAACAATTTCTTTCTTGAAGTCAACTCTTGGATACACAATACGGAAATTTCATTCAAGAAATTATGAAAAAATTGTAACTAAATAGCAAATTCTTTCTTGAATTCACCTGTTGGATAAACAAAAAGACATTTCGTTCAAGAAATTATGAAAAAATTCTAAGTAAGTAACAAACTCTTTATTGTTTTCACGAGTTAGATATACGATGTAGAAATTAAATTCAAGAAATTATGAAAAAATTCTCAGTCTAAGTAGCAAATTCTTTCTTGAATTCACCTGTTGGATAAACAAAAAGACATTTCGTTCCAGAAATTATGACGAAATTCTAAGTAAGTAACAAACTCTTTATTGTTTTCACGAGTTAGATATACGATGTAGAAATTAAATTCAAGAAATTATGAAAAAATTCTCAGTAAGTAACCATTTCTTTCTTGAAGTCAACTCTTTGATAAACAATACGGAAATTTCATTCAATAAATTATAAAAATATTTGTAAGTAAGTAACAAACTCTTTATTGATTTCACCTCTTGGATATACAGTACATATACTTCATTCAAGAAATTATGAAAAATTCACAAGTAAGTAGATTTTTTTGTCTCTTTATCACAAACACTTTTCACTTAGCTACACGATGTAGAAATTTAATTCAAGAAATTATGAAAAAATTCTCAGTAAGTAACAATTTCTTTCTTGAAGTCAACTCTTGGATACACAATATGGAAATTTCATTCAAGAAATTATACAAATATTTGTAATTAAGTAACAAGCTCTTTATTGATTTCACCTCTTGAGTATACAGTACAGATACTTCATTCAAGAAACGTGATTAAACACGTTTTGAAACTACATGCTATTTGCATGCCTTTCCTTGGCACCTTTCCAAACGAGCGGGGATTCCCCACTGGTTCCTACACATTGAAAAAAGTGAGCAGTACGAAAACTCCACGTTTTCAGCCAGACTGGTTTTATAGACAACACCCATTTTTAGGGACCAATCAGAGACAGCGGAGGTTGTTCAATATAGAATAATTTGATTGGTGATTGGTTAAACACCGCGACATCGCATACATAATGAGAGAGACATGCAAAGTCGACATAGCTTTATTTCATTTTTTAAGGTTAATTTAGACGAGGTCACGTGCGCGCACGTAACCACGTCTAAATTAACCTTAAAAAATGAAATAAAGCTATGTCGACTTTGCTTGTCTCTCTCACTATGTATGCGCCGTCGTGGTGTGTAACCAATCACCAATCAAGTTATTGTATATTGAGCAACCTCCGCTGTCTCTGATTGGTCCCTAAAATGGGTGTTGTCTAAAAAACCAGTCTGGCTGAAAACGTGGAGTTTTCGTACTGCTCACTTTTTGCAATGTGTAGGAACCAGTGGGGAATCCCCGCTCGTTTGGAAAGGTGCCAAGGAAAGGCATGCAAATAGCATGTAGTTTCAAAACGTGTTTAATCACGTTTCTTGAATGAAGTATCTGTACTGTATATTCAAGATGTGAAATCAATAAAGAGCTTGTTACTTACTTACAAATATTTTTATAATTTCTTGAATGAAATTTCCGTATTGTGTATCCAAGAGTTGACTTCAAGAAAGAAATTGTTACTTACTAAGAATTTTTTCATAATTTCTTGAATTAAATTTCTACATCGTGTAGCTAAGTGAAAATTGTTTGTGATACTGATAAAAAAAAATTTACTTACTTGCGATTTTTTCATAATTTCTTGAATGAAGTATCTGTACTGTATATCCAAGAGGTGAAATCAATATAGAGTTTGTTACTTACTTGCAAATATTTTCATAATTTCTTGAATGAAATTTCCGCATTGTGTATCCAAGAGTTGACTTCGAGAAAGAAATGGTTACTTACTGAGAATTTTTTCATAATTTCTTTAAATTAATCTCTACATCGTTTATCTAACTCGTGAATACAATAAAGAGTTTGTTACTTACTTAGAATTTTGTCATAATTTCTTGAACGAAATTTCTTTTTGTTTATCCAACAGGTGAATTCAAGAAAGAATTTGCTACTTAGAATGAGAATTTTTTAATAATTTCTTGAATTTAATTTCTAAATCGTATATATAAATAGTGAAAACAATAAAGAGTTGGTTACTTACTTAGAATTTTGTCATAATTTCTTGAACGAAATGTCTTTTTGTTTATCCAACAGGTGAATTAAATAAATAATTTGCTACTTAGTTACAATTTTTTCATAATTTCTTGAATGAAATTTCCGTATTGTGTATCCAAGAGTTGACTTCAAGGAAGAAATTGTTACTTACTGAGAATTTTTTTATAATTTCTTGAATTAAATTTCTATATCGTGTAGCTAAGTGAAAATTGTTTGTGATAAAGAGAAAAAAAAGTAACTTACTTGCGATGTTTTCATAATTTCTTGAATGAAGTATCTGTACTGTATATCCAAGAGGTGAAATCAATAAAGAGTTTGTTACTTACTTACAAATATTTTCATAATTTCTTGAATGAAATTTCCGTATTGTGTATCCAAGAGTTGACTTCAAGAAAGACATTGTTACTTACTGAGAATTTTTTCATAATTTCTTGAATTTAATTTCTACATCGTATATCTAACTCGTGAAAACAATAAAGCGTTTGTTACTTACTTGGAGTTTTGTCATAATTTCTTGAACGAAATGTCTTTTTGTTTATCCAATTGGTGAATTCAAGAAAGAATTTGCTACTTAGTTACAATTTTTTCATAATTTCTTGAATGAAATTTCCGTATTGTGTATCCAAGAGTTGACTTCAAGAAAGAAATTGTTACTTACTGAGAATTTTTTAATAATTTCTTGAATTAAATTTCTACATCATGTAGCTAAGTGAAAATTGTTTGTGATAAAGAGAAAAAAATGTTACTTACTTGCGATTTTTTCATAATTTCTTGAATGAAGTATATGTACTGTATATCCAAGAGGTGAAATCAATAAAGAGTTTGTTATTTACTTACAAATATTTTCATAATTTCTTGAATGAAATTTCCGTATTGTGTATCCAAGAGTTGACTTCAAGAAAGAAATTGTTACTTACTGAGAATTTTTTCATAATTTCTTGAATTAAATTTCTACATCGTGTATCTAAGTCGTGTAAAAAATAAAGAGTTTGTTACTTACTTAGAATTTTGTCATAATTTCTTGAACGAAATGTCTTTGTTTATCCAGCAGGTGAATTCAAGAAAGAATTTGCTACTTACTTACAGTTTTTTCATAATTTCTTTAATGAAATTTCTGTATTGTGTATCCAAGAAGTGACTTCAAGAAAGAATTTGTTACTTACTTACTTACAATTTTTTCATAATTTCTTAAATAAAGTTTCTGCATTGTGTATCCAAGAGGTGACTTCAGGAAAGAGTTTGTTACTTGCTTACAATAGAACTATTCTAAAGAATAAAGACGGGTTAAGCTTAAAGATATTTATTGCTTAAACGTATTAACAGATTTTTTTGAGAAAAAAAAACACAACAACAAATGTTTACATAAAAAATAGTACTTAGAGTTCACTCTTAAACATCCACAAACGATGGTCCCATGGTATAGAATAGTTTTTAACATGTCTTATGGATTTATCACGATCAGGTATGTTCTTAGGTATCCACTCTGCGAAGAACCTAACCTCGTCTTCAGGACGGTGATAACCCCCTTCAAATTTAGGACACTTAAACTCTTCTAGATTGAAAAGTGGAATCCTAGGGTCACACTTTTGAATTAAAACTTTATCTGTAGGTAAATTGCCCTTTTACGTAGAGCGCTTCAACCCCAAAAAAGCTACAAATTTCACTGACTTCCTCCTGAACATTTCTCAGTTCCCGACCAGCATTATTAAGTGGTGTAATCACTCTATCGTAGAATCCCAGTCTGTTTATATGACGTAATGTAGTACTCCACAAGCTTTTATCATACCAAAACATGTTATAGTTCACTATCCAATGATAACAGTCAATTTCTTCGAGTTCCATAGACAATAATAAAAATGCACATTCAAATATAACACCACAAGATGATTTTTTCAAACTGATAAATTCTGTGTCATACAGTCCTATCATCTTGGAAGTTATTAATGTGGTTGTTAAGTAGAAAAATACTTCATCAAACTTTTATATCTTCGCTCAAGGTTGAATGGAGTTATGGCTAGGGGGATGAGTCCTAAAACCATCTGAATTCATTGTGGGGAGGAGTCATAAAACCCCTGGAAGTCATTGTGGGGAGGAGTCATTGAACTCTCGGTAACGGATAAATTATGTGTCATACAGTCCTATCATCTTGGAAGTTATTAATGTAGTTGTTAAGTAGAAAAATACTTCATCAAACTTTTATATCTTCACCGAAGGTTGAATGGAGTTATGGCTAGGGGGATGAGTCCTAAAACCATCTGAATTCATTGGAGGGAGGAGTCATAAAACCCTCCAGGAACCTAACACCCATGAACATCTAAAAAACTATCTCTGAAAACCCAAACAGCTAATTAAATATTCTAATTCATGATTTCAGGCACGTAAGGCTCAATAGTAACCGAAACTCTAAAAAACAGAATATTGATACCAATAGATACAACAAAAATGTTCCTTTAGTAGCTACGCAATTAGGCTAAAAATGAAGATGTTTATGCAGAGTTTCAACTAGCTATGGCTAAGTTTGCTAAAGACCAGCTATTTCCTTGCGAAAACACACAAAATGAGAAAAAAATTTTCAATGTTCATTTAGTAGCTACGCAATTAGGCTAAAAATTAAGATATTTATGCGGAGTTTCAACTAGCTATGGCTAAGTTTGCTAAAGACCAGCTATTTTCTTGTAAAAAAACACACAAAATCAGAAAAAATTTTCAATGTTCCTTTAGTACCTTCGCAATTAGGCTAAAAATGAAGATATTTATGCAGAGTTTCAACTAGCTATGGCTAAATTTCTAAAGACCAGCTATTTTCTTGCGAAAACACACAAAATCAGAAAAAATTTTCAATGTTCCTTTAGTACCTACGCAATTAGGCTAAAAATGAAGATATTTATGTAGAGTTTCAACTAGCTATGGCTAAGTTTGCTAAAGACCAGCTATTTTCCTGCAAAAAACACACAAAATCAGAAAAAATGTTCAATCTTCCTTTAGTACCTTCGCAATTAGGCTAAAAAATGAAGATATTTATGCAGAGTTTCAACTAGCTATGGCTAAGTTTGCTAAAGACCAGCTATTTTCTTGCGAAAACACACAAAATCAGAAAAAATGTTCAATGTTCTTTTCGTACCTACGCAATTAGGCTAAAAAATGAAGATATTTATGTAGAGTTTCAACTAGCTATGGCTAAGTTTGCTAAAGACAAGCTATTTTCTTGCGAAAACACAAAATCAGAAAAAATGTTCAATGTTCCTTTAGTACCTACGCAATTAGGCTAAAAATTAAGATATTTATGCAGAGTTTCAACTAGCTATGGCTAAGTTTACTAAAGACCAGCTATTTTCTTGCGAAAACACACAAAATCAGAAAAAAATTTTCAATGTTCCTTTAGTAGCTACGCAATTAGGCTAAAAATGAATATATTTATGTAGAGTTTCAACTAGCTATGGCTAAGTTTGCTATAGACAAGCTATTTTTTTGATAAAACACAAATAATTAGAAAAAATGTTCAATTTTCTTTTAGTACCTTCGCAATTAGGCTAAAAATGAAGATATTTATTCATAGTTTAAACTAGCTACGGTTCAGTGTTCTAACGACAATGTATTTTCCTGCAAAAAGCACACAAAATCAGAAAAAATTTTCAATGTTCATTTAGTACCTTCGCAATTAGGCTAAAAATGAAGATATTTATGCAGAGTTTCAACTAGCTATGGCTAAGTTTGCTAAAGACAAGCTATTTTCTTGCGAAAAAACACAAAATAAGAAAAAATGTTCAATGTTACTTCAGTACCTACGCAATTAGGCTAAAAAATGAAGATATTTATGTAGAGTTTCAACTAGCTATGGCTAATTTTGCTAAAGACCATTTATTTTCTTTCGAAAAAACACAAAATCAGAAAAAATTTTCAATGTTCCTTTAGTTCCTTCGCAATTAGGCTAAAAAATTAAGATATTTATGAAGAGTTTGAACTAGCTATGGCTAAGTTTGCTAAAGACCAGCTATTTTCTTGCGAAAACACACAAAATCAGAAAAAAATTTTCAATTTTCCTATAGTACCTACGTAATTAGGCTAAAAAATGAATATATTTATGTAGAGTTTCAACTAGCTATGGCTAAGTTTGCTAAAGACTAGTTATTTTCTAGCGAAAACACACAAAATCAGAAACAATGTTCAATGTTCCTTTAGTACCTACGCAATTAGGCTAATAATGAAGAAATTTATGCAGAGTTTCAACTAGCTATGGCTAAGCTTGCTAAAGACCAGCTATTTTCTTGCGAAAACACACAAAATCAGAAAAAAAGTTCAATGTTCCTTTAGTACCTACGCAATTAGGCTAAAAATGAAGATATTTATGCAGAGTTTCAACTAGCTATGGCTAACTTTGCTAAAGACATGAATCATTTCCATAAAAATAGCTCTTAATAGAAAGTCTTCAGCGTGAACTCCTATTTTTCAGACGAAATTATAGAAAATATCTTCAATACATGATTCTCTGATTATAATGTATATTTTCAGTCAGAAAAGCGTGGTTTTGGTTCAAAAGTCACTGGGCTAATTTGACTTTTGTGTGTGCCCCATTGTTTTTGTGTGGGTTCCACTGTAACTGAATCCCCGTGTAACTGAACCCTAAGCAAGTGAACCCCCATGCATCTGAACCCTCGTGCAAGTGAGACCTCTTTAACTGAACCCTCATGCAAACAATTCTGAGTGTAGCCTACTATTCTTTGATTAGCAGCATCGTACATTTTGTTTAAATACTTATTTTTTCATTTTCCAGATTCAAGATTTTTATTTAACACAAATGAATAGACAAGCTGAAGTATTTAAAAGGAGCCAACATAGAGCTACGATCGCAATGAATGGTACTTGTTATCAGAAATCTCCAAAATTGACTCCCCCTCCCCCTCTCCTACCCTCCCCTGCCCCTCAGATGGGGGAACGAAGGGGACGTTAGATCCTATTTTAAATTGACAATACTTTTCAACCGTTACTTGTGTATTATACAGACCACATCGGAGAGGTAAAGCTAGGTCAAGTCACAATGTCATTCTATATTATTTATATCCTCATTAAGGACATTCAGAGCAGAGTTGCGCAAATGGAACACCTTTTTTGCAAATTGAGTTAGTTTTATGCGAATGATAAAAGTTTTGGCAAATCGAGATTGCTTTACGTAAATGAAATACCATTGATACCGCTAATAATACATGCGATACTGAACGAGTTATCAGGTACCTATAACTTACAGGTTATTAACACGTTTGACCAGTTTTGATTGGAATTTGTATTTTTTTTTTAATAATCACTGGCTGGATCAGCACCTCTCTTACTACTGACAAGAAGTATTATTTAAAATTCTGAAATATGTGACCTTGTCTTAATATGAAATAGGGAGACATAATATGTGTAAAAGGGAGCTAAAATTAATGATTTGTAGTTTTCGTTCAAGGCAGTTTACAGAACTTTTTGCTCAGGTGGGGTATGTTTTCCAAAAAGATTTTTTTTTCGTACTCTGGAACTTATTCTTTTTCTTAAAAGCAAAAGTGGGAAGATGTTTTAGTCAGACAATGAAGTATGTGATAAATTTTAAAGTGTCTTTTGTTTATCTTTTAAGATGGGCAAGTACAACTATAAACTTATTTTACCTCCCATGATTCTTTGTAACTCTAAAATTAGTTTTATAGCTTCATTACTATTTTTGTAAAAACAAAGAAATATTTTTATCACCTTCAAAGTTATTGTCTTTTTAACTTTCCTTATCAGATATATACTTATGTTTAAAAATAAATTTAAGGGTCTAATTTTTGCTTTTTATGAATCTTGCTATAAAATCTATTCTCAGGTCGTTTTTCGTTTCGCCTCTCCAATCTCCCCCTCTTTAGAATTTAAAATTCCATGATATGAATCGAAGCGTTGAAAAAAGTTCTATATAAATATAATCTTTATAATCATAATATAGTAAAAAATAAAGTCAGAGTTAAAGATTAAAAGGCTTATCCTATATTTTGAATGCTTAATAACAAAGACAACAAATTTTGTTAGTTCAATTGCATCATATCATGGAAGTGGAAGAGCTTGATTGATGCTAATTCCAATTGCTGGCCATTTGAGACTTAAATTTTCAGATTAAAAAGTAAACTAAACACTAATAAATAAACTTCGCTTGTTTTTAAAAAATAATAGATTCTCAATGAAATTGACTCCATAAATAAAATTTTTCTACCATAGTTGTAAAACAATGTGCCCACAGTATTTGAACTTCAGAATTCTTCTTAATGAACTTGAATTAACTTGCTTTGAATAAAAAGGAGGTAACCATCGAATAAGGAGGTGATCATCCAGGAGGAGGTGATCATCGATTGTCCAATACGAAGTTTAGGACATGCAATAAAAACGTTAGCAAATAGTATGTTTCGGGCAATATTAAGTCACAACCGAGTTATTTTTGCTAAAATCGTGTCTCATTTCTAAAGACGGAAGAATCATTTGGTACGTTACTGAAAATTTATCGAATTGCTTCAAATAGGGGTAGTTAATTATTCAAAACTTTATTTTGCATTTTAATTTCCAAATACATGCGGATGAAAAAAAAATACATGGAGATATAAATACAGTGTCTTCGACCTCCACTGATCTAATCAGTAGCACAATACCGAATTTAAGAATATACGGTACCTTAAAGTAACTTTTTGAGTCTCATAGTCGACTGACCGTCACAAAGACAAAGGATACACTAGCGAACTCTCCTAGGGGAACAGCTATCATTGAGACTTGTGGATAATTTATGGTTTGATTATGAAATTTGGCTAAAAAGCGTCTGAAAGTGAGCTTTCAATGAGCTTTTCAATCAAAGTGAGTGACAATACAAGGAACTCCCAAAGTGGCCAAATTTGCTCAAATGATAATTCCTTTGATTTTATTTAACGTTTTCTGAGCAGGTAAGCTAGAACATTTGTAGAGACTGCCCTTTTCTGGTCTTTCAATAGAATATTCTGCTCCATCCAATCGATTAAAAACTCATAGTTTCTGATGATAAAGTTTCACTAAAGCTGATTATTTCTATCTCCAGCACAAAATACAAGAAGTTAAATGGACTTTTTAAGATTTTTGGGAAACCAGGTGTCGGCTTCAAGTTTTCTGTTGTTTATTCAGATCTCTTATCTAAGCTCACAAGTTTTGCTAAGACCGTCGAATCAGTTCTGAACAGTTTTGCCACACAAACTGAAAAAAATTATAGTGAACTTTTTAGCACTTCTTCTAGTATATAAGTAAAAAATAAATGTTGAAATACGTCTTCATCGGGATATACCTGTTGCATAAATTGTGAATTGTAATTTGA
This sequence comes from Artemia sp. Qi Xiang Cuo, assembly GCF_049724085.1. Lineage (NCBI taxonomy): Eukaryota > Metazoa > Arthropoda > Branchiopoda > Anostraca > Artemiidae > Artemia > Artemia sp. Qi Xiang Cuo. Next base: position 72,972,700 of record NC_142795.1, on the reverse strand, counting down.
TAATTAGTCATTACAGAGCTTGGCTTTTATAGTTGTAACAGTCACTTTAAAAATTAATTATTTAACATAGTACTTTCTCATATTTTTTTTTAAGTCGTTCCTTATATTTAATTCAAACGTGCCTAAACTTTATTTTTTTTTCTGTTTTGTTTGTTAGTTTCCCCTTTTTCGTGTTGCTGTTTGAATTTTGTTGCGTTATCTTGTTTCATTTTTTTATTTCCCCATAGTGTGCTTTGCTTTACCCTTTTTTGTAATTCTTGGTGAGTCATCAATAAATTAATAAAAATTTGAAACTGCATCTTTCTCAGGATCTATCTGTAAATTAAGTTGTAAATTACAGCAGCCTATAACAGTTGGTCATTGTAAATCTTAGTTTGGCTTTTACAGTTGTAAGAGTTTCTTTATTAATTCTCTTACCAGCAAAAATGTGTCACTGTTCCAAGAGCGATGCTTTTTATATTCTTTCCTATCTTTTTAATGTTACATACTGATCTTTAATTGCTTACATGACCCCAGCAATGAAGAATTGGCAGACTTATTCTCACCGACAATCAATTTTCTTTCTAGGAATGAATTTACGACCAGTGTCAATTGCAACTGACCCATTACGACCAGTTTGGGGGATGACCAGTACGTCATAATTTGCCTCTGGTCATGTCGTGTTGATTCGATTAGGAGACGGTCAAACAGACCGTGGCCCCTTGTTCAAGGGAAAATTATGACACTAGGGTTATTGCCGTTGGCATTTTAGTGGATTTGTTGGATTATTTCATGATAGGGAGATGATAAAGTATTGATGTAAGTGATGATCTTTTTTCTCTTGGTATTTCTAAGTTATCTATGTAACCTTTAACTTCTTAAAGGAGGTGCCAATTGTCAGAGCTAATTTTGTTTTTCGTTTTTACAATCGTAGGGTTTATAATAATAATATATATATATATATATATATATATATATATATATATATATATATATATATATATATATATATATATATATATATATATATATATATATATATATATATATATATATATATATATATATATATATATATATATATATATGCATCAAACGAATAGCTTTTTTTATCCTGATTCATAAAGTATGTAAAAATTCATAAAGTTTAATGCTACCCGTCAAAAGTTACGAGCCTCTGAAAATTTGTGTGATATTCAAAAACAGGAGTCTTAATGAAAATTGCACCATCAGGTTCAACGCATCAGAAAACCCTAATGTTGTGGTTTCAAGCTCCCATCTGCAAAAATGCGGATTTTGTCTTTTTTACCAAAAGAAAGATCTCGAATGCATGTTCATTTGTTGTTGCTTTTTGTTGTTTTTTTTTTTTCCAGGGATGACCCCATTGAACTACTGGTTCTAGAAGATCGGAGGAGAGCCCATATGAACGGAAATTAAAAGCTCTAGTGCCTTTTTAAGTGAACAATTTGATTGGAGGGCAACTTGGCTCCCTCCCTTCCCCCTTCCCCCCTCCCGAACTCATCCGTTCAAAATTTCCAGAAAGCTGTTTTGTTTAACATAGCTGAAAAGTCTTATAGCTATTCCTCTGGGGATGATATGACCCCCACAGCCTCTGGGGAAAGGGCTGTACACTGTACAGTAAATTGTGAATTTTGCCCATTTTTTACATACATTATTTGTTATTGGGATGTATAAAGACATTTCTTCGGGATGGGGGAGGGGATTTTACACGGGGAGAATTTTCCGTGGAGAGGGAAGTTGATAGGAGTGAGCTTTCCAAGGGAAGTTTTACACATACGGGATTTTCTGAATTCCTATATGAAATCCTTTTTTTTTGTCTTACTTTCTCCTTAGATACTCAATTTCACATATGGAGATGTTCTGGAAGAATTGTCCGGGGCAAATTTTCAACGGGGTAAGAACTGTCAGGGAGATTTTTCCGTGGGGGTGGATTTACAACGGGAGAAATTCTCTATGGGGATTTTTTCGTGGAAGAAATTCTCCATGGGTGAATTTTCCGAATCTGCATGGAAGAATTTTCCACGGGAGAAACTTTCCACTGGAGGGGATTTTCGGAAAAAAATTCCAGGCAAGGAAGTCTTCAACGTAATTTGAAAAATGATCAGAAATTAGATAAAAACTTTTTTTTTTCAAATGAAAGCAGGCTAAGGAAAAAAATGGTGGAATAGTCCGTTGGAAATTTTCCGGGAGGAACTTTCGGTGAGGATGGGATTGTCGGAGAGGCGAGATTTTACGCGGGATGAGCTTTCAATGGAGGATTTTTCCATGAAAGGGGGAAGCAGATTCCCGGCAGTGTTTGAAAAATGGTTAGAAATTAAATTTTTAAAAAGGGTTTTTTTCAACTGTAAATAAGGATCAACATGAAAACTTGAAACGTACAGAAATCGTTACTTATGTGAAGGGGGCTGCCCCTTTAAATTTTAGCGTGAGAGTGAAGAATTGAAGGGGGCAACCCCCATCATATACGGAGTAATTTCTGTTCGTTTTAAGTTTTAATGTTGCTCCTTACTTTGAGTTGAAAAGCTTGTATTGTTTAATTTAATATATGAAAGAAAATTAGTGGTTTTATGCTGGAGTTTCAACACATCATAGATATAAATTATGCTCTCGAAAAATCCGAGGCTAAATTATAGCGTAAAGCGGAAGGCAGTGAGGGGTCAGTAGCCCTCCTCACGTATTGAATAATTTCTTTTCGTTAGGTTTTAATATCTATCCTACTTGTATTTGGAAAACTATTTGAGGGGTGTCCACCCCACCATTTACTCATAAATTTGGAAAATTGAAATACCCTCCTCCCCCCCCCAAAAAAAAACGAATTTAAGATGCTGTTTAGGGGACGATTAAAAAATGAAAAAAATATTTTTCAGTCGTGGTTACTAAATTTTTCAGGGAAGGTTCTTTGGGAAGATATTACTTTGATTTACCCCCCTTTCCATTCACCCTTTTTGCAGATAGTCATATGCATTAGATCTTTTACTTCACGCTTAGAATATTACACTAAGCTATTAGACCTTTATCCAAAGGCGGATCCAGGATTTTTTTTTCAGGGGGGGGATAGGCTGATCCGATAAACTTGCGTTAGGAGCAAGTTTATTAACACAAACTTGCGTTAATTAAGTAAATTCACCCCTCCCCTGGATCCGCCACTGCCTTTATCGTGGTAGTGCATTGAACATGATCCCTGCTTGGCAATACGTAGCCCGAGGATTGTTCCCAGCCCCGGCAAGGTTGGCTGACAGGCTTGCTATCTTTTCCTATAAAAAAGAACTGACAACTGAAATTTCAATAATCGTTGATCCCATATGCTTCGTCAATAGATCTGGCGGACACCTTTTGATTACATATTTCAAGATTAGTTTAAATATATTCTTCAAACGAAGGGCTGGTAGGGATTAGATGGGTCTAGGCGTTTACCCTTGGGAAAATACCCCCCCCCACGGAAAATACTTCCCTGTGAAAAAGACCCCCCCCCCCTGCGGCTAGTTGGTTTCCAATCACTTTTGGCTTATAAAAAAGGACTAGAACTATCAATTTCCGATCGAATGTGTATCCTCCGTTGTTTCTACGACCATGAGGGGGAGGTGCGGATGAGGAGGCGGCATCTCCCCTAATATAAGGAATAAATTCGGCTCCTTTTTGGGTTTAATATTACTTTTTACTTTCATAATAACAGCATAGATCACAAATATCCACTGAAATCAAGAGGAATTAAATATCAACTTCACATTTTTGATGCGTTTTTTAAAGTTTTTGGGTGCCCCCCCCCCCCCCGAAAAAAAATTATCCCCAAACAAAAGGTCTGAATACGGCCCTAGGTCGTATGATCAATTGCATCTTCCACCCTCCCCTTGTCTCTTTCTTAGAACCCTTGTCTCTTTCTTAGAACTAATTCTGTATTTATCTTAAGGCACAATGAGAGTTGCGATGTTTTGGCATTAAAATGCACCCTTTGAGACATCTCCCTGCCTCCCTAACTAGTTAAAATAATTTTAAGTTCTACACAAATTTCACTGTCTTAGGTAAATTCTCTGTTGTTTTACAATTCCAAAGATTTGCATATAAGGGCTTTAAACCTCTAGAATGAGGTTTTATGATTATTTTTGTAGTTAGGGAGGGAGGGGGATTTTCCAGGGGTAGGGGGGGGGTAAACACCGGGTCCCGGGTCATATCTACCCTCCATACTGATCAGAAGGACGTTTAAAAATTTGATTTTTTTGAGGCTTCAGGTACCCCCTCTCCTAAAAGAAATAGAATCATCTCGTTCTCTACGTCAAAGATTAAATCCTACGGAACGAAGCTTTGAAAATGAAAGTTACACCTGAAATACAAAAAAAAGTCATTATTATAAAATGTTCCAGGGGATTTACTGGACTAATGTTGGCTAATATGTAGCTTCTCGCTAATTTTCAATTGGTTTGGTGGAAATTGGGCAAAAATGTTTATTTCATTATGGAATTAAACAGGTTTTATTTATATATATATAAATATATACCTGTTTTGTTTTATTTTATGTTTTATTTACCTGTTTTTTTGTTTATTTGAGTTTTTTTGCCTGTTGATTAAAAATCTAATGCAAATTTTACAATTTAAAAATTCAAAATACACATAAGTATACGTACAATAAATGTTGTTTTGCTAAAAAAAAAAATCGAACAAGAAAGTAAGTGAGGCTAATATATAAAAATACACATTCAAAATCAAAACACACAAAGTGGATGTTTCACAAATGGTGCACTTGCCCTACCTTTTTGAAAACTACAGTCCTGCAAGGACGTCCAATTTGCATTATCAGAGAGCCCGAAAGTGTGATGTCAATTCATATGGGGAGGGGTAAAAATGTATTTTGAAAATCTAAAGGTGGGTCATTTTTTCAAATTCTGGTGAAATATCTAGTTTTTGGAAAATGCCATTCTTCTATGAAAATACCAAGAAATAGTATTTTGCAAAATCAAGAGGTGCCTCAGACCCTTCTTAGAACTCTAAATTTGGGACTCCTTAAGCACATTTTTTACAGTATGCCTTTGATTCTTACCAAATTCGACATTTAAATTGGGCATATATACAACAAAACACTTAATGCGAATTGTATTAATCTGAAATTTGCTCATTGAAAGTTACAAGTGTATTATTTGGTAAACAATACGCCAAAAAGTGTTGCGGTCTTTGTGGATATTTCACTAAGTAGTTCAACATGCCTGAGAGCCTTTAAACGGTAAGATTCAAGGTTTTCTACAGAAAATACAAAACTCCCTGCTTTGTCCGACAAAGATGGTTATGGATGTGTCTTTACTTTCTGTGGTAACTTTTTTTTTCCAAGGGTGATTGTATCAAATCACTGCTCATAGAATACTGGAGGGCTCAAAGGGCCCAACGGACTAGTGCTAGTGAAAAAAAGAGATCGCAAATTCACAATTTCCGCCATTTTCTTTAAAACAACAAATTAGGCTCAGAGTATAAGTGTGCTATCGAATAAAATTCTGGGAGAACCTGGTGACTTAGAAAGAACCTGGTGACTTAGAACTATTAAAAAGATAATTATATAGCTTTCTATTTTCAGAGACCATGCTGCCGAGCGGTGGTCCATTTAACCCACAGTTTATATAATATACCAGTAAGTTTACCGCAGATGATTTCTGGCTCTTCATTCTCGGTGCGAACAAAAAGCTCCTCCCACTTATTTCTGCACTTATTGTCCACTTATTTGTTGAGCCGGCCAAGTGGTTTTGTCAGTACTTGCTCCGTAGGTGATTATTCTTTGTCTACCCGTGAAAAGATCTAATGCCGCTTATGTTTATATCTGCGAAAAACGTTCTCTGGAGCACTCGCACCTCGGTCCGGGTTTTTATAATGGGTGAGATAGGGAAAGATCATACTGGATAATTATATAAACTGTGATTTAACCACTGCATAGATGTATTCAGTCCATTTACAAGTGTAGACATGTATGCTGTCCGTACCAGAGTTGCCACTCGGTCAGAAAAATCACTAGATTTTAGTAATTTTTTGGTTGATTTAGTTATTGTCTTCTATAATCTAGTGATTTATGCGCTGATGTACTGATTTTTTTTTGTTTAGGCAATATAAAAAATCACTATAAATAGTGGTAAATCACTAGGGGTGGCAGCCCTGGTCCATAAAAATTGAACGGTAATTTCAGACCGTTTATCAAGCAATTCTATCAGTTACAGAAGATTTCATAGTTGTGGAGTAGCTATTAGTGGGGAAGTAAATAGCTTTCTAGTACGGGGGAGGGGGGTCAAAAAGCCTCAAAAAAAGACAATAAAGGCCCAAATAGTCAGCATTTTGAGCAGAGGCCCTAAAAATAAATACGAGGAGGAAAATTCAGCCTCAGGTTTTCCTTCATTTTTGAGGAATATACTCGGACTAAGATTTATGGGGGTCGAGGGGGTTGAAAAGTTCTCTCTTATTGAGGAAACAGTATTTATTGCCGGGAGACGCTAGCTTTTACATATCGAAACATTGCGACAAAAGGTTTAACTTAGTAAACAGAACGAAGGTTTAGGAAAAGCCTCCCTCACATTTAGAAAAATTTTATTTCATTGTTTAAAGTGTATAATTTACACTAAAATAAACTTATTCTCAAATCATTGTTATAGAAAAATTAAGCTTTAGCATAAAAAGTGGTGATTAAAGGTGACATCATCCCCTCTCGTATTTAGGATGAACCTGACAATCCCATGAAAACAGAAAAGACGTTAATTTTACTTTCTTCAAATTAAAATGCTATATTGGATAGTTTCTGTTCATTTTAATTCTTAAAGTTGCTTTTCACTTCTAGATGAAAACATTAATTTCTTATATTGAATCTAAAAAAATGTCACCATTGAAAAACGAACAAAAATGGAAGATTAAGAAATTAAGTATTCCATGAAAAGTAATAAGCAAACTTAAAACGAGCCAAAATTACTGTGTATAAAAATTCCCTAAAATGAAGATGAATTACAGTGCACAATGAAATCAAACTTAAACAAACAGGGGAATGCTAAAGATTTTGAAAATTTGTGTGCATGAAGGGAGCTAGCAAGTTACATGATTTTTATTTAACAATAACATTTGTTTTGTAACTAAACAAGTTTTGTGAGGTGGGCCACGAAAAATTATAAAACCGTGCACCAGCCAATGGTAAAAAAAGGGAAACATTGATCTGCACCCTTTCAAATTGTCATTCACTCTGGTTCTGTCCCAAAGTGGTCTTTGGGCCACGTTTGAACTCTGTGATACGCCTAAACGTGTAAGCATGATTTTTTTTTTTTTCCCAAGAAGGACCAATAAAAACAGATGTTATTGGTAATTTGAATAAGAAGCGCCTAGAAATTAGGGGAAATTACGGATTTGGGTTTTCTGGGCCTAAAGCCTCCCCCACCCTTGGCGCATCAGTGTTTGCACGATGTCCTGCATGTCTTAGAGGACGGATTATTCGAAGAAACTAGCAAGAATCCAACCACATCTATGGATGTCTTACCGAAATTTAGGATAGACAAATATATCCAGGAAGTGGTTTTTCGGCATCTAATTCATGATAATAAATTCAAACTTAGATTGACCTAATTCAAGAAGTCCTGATTTCCTGACAGATGGTTTTCGACAGATGACAAGCTGACGGAAGAATTTCAGTAGGAAGAATATTAATATTGTACATTTCGTTCTATAAAAAAAGTTTATTATACTTTTGGACAAAGAAACAAAGCACTAACTATTGCTAATTTTCTAGTTGAAAATCCTATCCGTGTAATTATTATGACTTCTGCAATCCTTTTTGTCCTAATATACCGAAGAAAAATGATAAGAAGTCGGTTTAAACCACACCAACTAAGTCAACTTTCTACTCTACCCCCATTCATACAAATGAATGTGCATTGTCAGTTAATATACATATACTGATATTTAAAAATCAAAATGTTAAAATTATTTGATTAATGAAAGTTAAAAAATTAAAAACATTTATATTTTTTCAGAAAAGTGCAAATTTTGTTCTGGCCTTGGGAAGGCATAGGGGTTTTGCGCCCAACTTATGTTAATTTCTGCTCGTTTTGAGTTTGACTCGGTTATTTATTTTAATTTCTGTTCGTTTTGGGTTTCATCTATTTGTCGATGCTGATTTGTGGTAGTTTCGAGCTTGGTAGCTTATTTGATTTTATTTTTGCTCATTTTTGTTTAATGGAATTCTTTACTTTTCTTTGAAAAGCTTATTTGTGGAAAAAGTTTTTTAATTTGTTTATGTTCGTTTTATATCGACATAGTCTTTTCAGGGAAAAAGAAAATAACACATCAAATCTTTTCGTTTTTTAAGACTTTATAGTTTGTCCTGCTTTTTGTATCCTGGAGAAAAATTTTCAGCATTTTTTAACAACATACACCATTTTAAAAATCTGGACACAAATAGGACTGTTTAACTTAGTTTCATACCTCCTCTAGTTGACCTGAAATGGAAAACTTGATACCATTCGCAAAAAAAATCGGTTTACTTTCTTTGATAGCTTTGATACACTTACACTATTTTGATTTGGTTAGATTTTAAGAGCGGAAGTAGCCTCGAAGGTTTGAACATAATACCCTCAGTCGTTCTTGGGATACTGCTGAGATGCCTTATTGGGAATTAGCATTATCACAGTACATTTTGATTTAATCTTAATGCGACATTTAGTTTTTAAACATATTGGGAAAAGGGGAGGGGGGTAGTGTGTCGGGGATTAGTTGCCCTCCAATTACTTTCGACTATTAAAAAGGGCATCAGCCCTTTCTATTTTCAATTGAATGAGCCCCTTTCGAAGTTCCCACGACAACTCCTTCGATACAAAGTACCCTGGTCTAAACAACAACAACAAAACAAAAATATTACTAATCGCTTTCGACTATTAAAAAGGGCACTAGCCCTTTGAATTTTAAATCGAATGAGCCCTTTTCTGAAGTTTCTACAACAACGTCTTCTATAAAAACCTTATATGTCCCCAGGGCATAACTTAAAACCCTTGTCCTGAGGGCTGTGGCGGAGTATCCTCCTCAAAAACATATTTTCTATCTATAAATCAAATACGCTGAACAAAATGGCTATCTCAAAGTTTTATTGGATGTGTTTGGGGGAATGATGGGCGTGGGGGGGGCTAGTTGCCCTCCAATCACTTTCGACTATTAAAAAGGCACTAGCCCGTTGAATTTCAAATCTAATGATCTTTTTTTGAAGTTTCTACGACAACTCCTTCTATAAAAACATTATATGCCCCCTGGGCATAGCTTAACACCCTTACCCTGAGGGTTGTGGGGGAGTGTCCTCCTCAAAAACATATTTTCTATCTGGAAATAAACCACGCTTAACAAAATGGCTATCTCAAAATTTTGATTGGATGTGTTTGGATGAATGATAGACGTGGGGGGGGGGGCTAGTTGCCCTCCAATCACTTTCAACTATTAAAAAGGGCACTAGCCCTTTGAAATTCCAATCAAATTAGCCCCTTTTGAAGTTTCTATGACAACGCCTTCTATAAAAACCTTACATACCCCAGGATATAACTTAAAACCCTTGACCTGAGGGTTGTTGGGGAGTTGCCCTCCGATCACTTTCGAATATTAAAAAGGGCACTAGCCACTCCAATTTTCAATCGAATCAGCCATTTTCGAATTTTCTACTACGATTTCTTCGATACGAAATGCCCGGGCATGGAGAAAAAAAACAAAAACAAAAAAAAAAACTCATTGTGCCCACTTCGTTCTTTACTTAGGCCGCGCTAGCGCGCTGCCTATGATTTAGAGTTTGTACAGAAATTAACAACTATATGCGACTAACAGCGGTAGAATAAGCTAAAGGCAACCAGTGGTGGATCCAGGGGGCCGCCTGCCCCCCCCCCTAACGTAGTCTAAAGTAGTGTAATTTACCTAATTAACGCAAGTTTGCGTTAATTAAACTTGCTCCTAACGCAAGTTTGTCGGATCAACCTATTTTGCCCCCCCCCTACAAAATCCTGGATCCACCTCTGAAGGTGACTAACATCTTGTAACGTTGTAATGTTGGTCAAGAATAAAAAAAAGAAAATACAGAAGGAGATAAACCAAAGAAACGAGGAAAAAAAGCAAAGTTGTGGAGACCAGTATGATAGGTATTTAAAACCTTCTTAGTTGAGCATTGCCTATATCATTCAGCATTTGCGCAGTTATAAATATCATTCTTAAGCTATCAAAGATTATTTTATATCAAAGAAGGAATGTCCTGTGTCTCGCCGCTGTCTCTGTCTTGGGCGTTTCAAGCTTGGTAGGAGGCCGTCACAAACTATAGCCTACCCAGGGGGTACTACATAGGGGGCCGTACAAACCCTTGTGGGCGAAGAAACTCAGTGATTTGTAACGTTACAGCAGCGAGCTTCATCATAGAAGAAAAAAAGAAAATCGCTCAAGCCTATGATTTAGCAATTTAAAAGAAGCAAACACTTCACATCTTCAATTCTCCGACCTTAGTTACGGCAAGTAATAAATTTTAAAACATTATCGAACAAAGGAAAAATTTTGATTCAGTATTCAAATTTAGCTTAAATACTTACGGTACATTACTTGTGCAGAGAAAATTCGTTGAACCTAAAATCACATTTCCCGGAGTTACCCCAATATTTGCAAAGTTAGGTATGTTTATATTTCCGTGCACGATACATTCAGGCTAAACGAATGAGGCAATTATTATGAATTTTCCTGGGGAAAAAAGCATACCTCTTGCGCAGACACATATTTTTGTGTAAGCATTATCATTTAGACGGTAGCCCACCGAAACTACGCCCCAAATACACTTTTATATTGGGTAGTTTTGCATCACAGATACAGTGTACACCGTCTTAAAACCGTAAGAGAAACTGGCTACTGAGATCGGATAAAATTCGACTTAAAATTTGCCCGAAAAGCTTAAAAACTTAACCGATTTTTTTCTCGGTAAGACTTTACCAAACAGAAAAAAAAAACAATGAAAAGGTTACTTTTTTTTAGTTTGAAAATTTAGTGGTGGTTAACATGCGCACAAATGGCTTATGTTTGGTAAGCTTTGTGATGTGTCCCCCCCCCCCTTCAACAGACACTTAGTTTTAAATCACGTACTGAGTCATCGCAGATGCAGTACAATAAGTCATGAGAGGCATTTTTTAAGAGAGAAGGGGCGTTTATTGCCACAACGCAACAACGTGATATTTACAAGTTTAAATATTGTGACAGTGTCAAAGGCAGAACTGAGCACAGAACAAGTAGATTACAATGTATTTTAATTCCACAAACAAGATCGGTTATAGACGTCTTCAAGGCATGAGCTGATCACCTCCAGCGGACAAAAATTAAGATTAATCCTATATTCTATAATATTATATGCATGCAGGAGGGGTTGCCAAAAGTCCCCCATCAGGATGACATGCTGGAGCCACAGGGAAACATAAGAATCAGGGCCATTAAACGTGTTTTTGAAGGTTTCTTAACCCCTGTAAACAGGGTCGTATCCAGGATTTATATGCGTGTGGGGGGGGGGGGGAGATTACAAAAAAAACTTTGCCAAACGCATCACAAATTTGTTTATATATGATTTCGTTACTTTTGTACGAGTTGGACAAAGTTTCAGGGGATTCAAACTGGGCCCCCTCCTCCCCTGGATATGGTTCTGGCAGTAAAGCACTGTGGAAAACCAACACTACCCAAAATGTCTATTTTCCGCGCGGGGGGATATTTCCGTGGGGGTTATTTTTGTCTGTTTTTTTCCACGAGGGGGTATTTTCCGGTGGTAAACTCCGGCCAACCGTTTCAAATCACGTATTGAGTCATCGCAGGTATAGTGCAATTAGACATGAGAAACATTTTTTAAGAGAGAAGAAGTATTTATTTATCACAACGCAACACCTTAAATTAAATTTTTAAAAGTATATTTTTAAAAGATATTAAATTTTTAAATTAAATTTTTAAAAGATATTTTATCTTTTATTTTAAATTAAATTTTTTAAAGATAAATTAAATTTTTAAAAGATATTTAAAAGTATAAATATCGTGTCAGTGTCAAAGGACTAAACACGACAATAATTGAAATTAATAATTACATTACAAGACACAAGAAAATTGTAAGTAGACTGTAATGTATTTTAATTCCACAAATAAAATCGTTTGTAGACGTCATCAGTAGTAAGTTATATAAAGCCACGACCAGTACATGCAAACGGTACAAGATAATAGTGTATATAATATGAAGGATACATTGGACTTGCGCAAGCAAATCCCATGTCTATGACAATATATTTACACGTGAGCATTTTGAAAAGCTGTCATGGCTTTTATTATTGTTTTCAAGTGCACAATGAATGTACAGTTTGATGTAGACATTTTTTAGTAGCACATCAGAGAAATTAGAGATTGTTCAATATACGATAACTTGATTTGTGGTTGGGATTTGAATAAAAGGAATAGTTTTCACTACAATTCATATTAGTAAGAGAATTGAATTCAGAGAGAATAGTTTATTTGAGAGGATATTAGTAGAGAAAAAATGTATTAGTAGAGAAAAAAATGAGAGTGTTAGGACTAAAAAATGGATAGATTTGAGAAAGAGTAAATCATGATGAATCAAGGGTTTTTGGAAAAACATTTAATTGTATATGATAATTTTCTAGAGCTGTCTATTCAAATGAAGACATTTTCTCGTAGAATGCTTGTCGATATAATGAAAACTGATTCTTCATCATTAGACTATTGTATGAAGCTTCTACACCGTGATTCAAATTCATTTACAAAATTTATTGATATATTGATCACAACACGGCAAAATGATATTATGGATATGATTTTAAACTTAAGTTTAGAAATTCATGACTTTTTTTCATGAGAAAGACGGTGATTAAGGATAATTTACTTCTTCCTCACTATACCCAACAATTTTTGTTGTTGCCATCACAGATTCATTGTGGCAGTGAGGTCGTTAACACATGAAAAAATATACTATACTCGCCCCCTAAGCTTACGCTACAAAGGCTGTGTGCCGCTGCGCCGAGATTACACGCTGGTACGCGATTAAGCTGAACAGTGGAGACTACATACCCCACTTAGAATACTTAGGGGATAGGCTGTACAAATTAAAGGTTGTAATTCCTGTCTTGAAGAGGTGTGTGACTCTCATCCTAGAGGCCACCTATGCTCCAATTGCCATTATCATAAATGTAATCAGTGGGAGAATACATATCCCGGTATGATTGGAAAGAATCCTAAGTGTGATTTTAGTTTATTGCTACGAGATTGGTATCGTCGTGGTTTTAGATTGTTCTGGGAGGAGGAGCCGGGTCAGCGATTCAACTGTTGGAACAGCAAAAAAATATGGTTTCTACGCAATTGTCGTGAAGACAATGGGTGTTATGATTATAAGCCCACTGATTTTTATTTGCTTGTGACGGAGTCTGAATAAACACTTGAGGACACTCTTTGTGATACTGCTTCAAATAAGCAAATTGAAACCTGTGAATTCTATTGAATGAATGATAATAGTATCATTGACTATACAAAGAGATATGACAAGAGTGAAGTCACACTCTACTGTAGAGAATGTGACCCTGACATTGCAGTACATCAGGATCAGTACACTGTGAATTCAGATACTCTACCTGCACTAGTTGTTGTCGACAAATACCTATACCTAGTAGAAAGATAAAATCTAAAGAGTAGAAAATTCGTTTTATCATGTATATAAATTTTTATTAATAAACAATTTCACATACATTTTTAGAACATTTTATTCGTAGTGCACTAAAATCAATATTAAATACGCTTGTAAGTATATTTTCCACTAGAAAGTCTTTCAATCGAGGTAAGTCAACATAGATATTGAGAAACTGCTTGTAGGTGTAGCCACGACATCTGAACATGAAAAAGAGTAGTGCTTGAAAACCACATGTCTTAGTCGTTAAATCCTGTACTCTTCGTTGATTTTGAATAATGGTTTTCCCACTGCTTTCAATAAAGTTGCTGATGTATGGAGTGTAGAATTTATACGATAGGCCAAGAAGATCAAAAAATTCAATATTCTTCGCTATTTGAAAGATGTATAGCCAATGGCCGGTCTTCAATGTCGATGGACTGCTATTAACAACGATTAGGGTATTGTTAACACTTGGAATTTTTTCAATGAAGTCCGAAGGTATGCAATAGGACTTGTACTGGGACATGTATGGATCCATTTTAAATACGTTGATTATTTGGTTTCTGTTCATGATGCTAGGTCTAGTAGAACACTGCCGTCGGGTGTGATTTCCCAATAGGTTTCAAACTGACTGTGAAATCAGCATAATGCTCTCAGTCAGAGCATCGGAAAATGTACAGTCAATACCACCATTCCCTGTTCGTACTATACTAATATACTGAGTCCCTGACAAATTCAAAACAGTAACCCGATGATTTTTTGAAAACATTGAATCAGCTATTCTATTTTCAAATAGTTGAGACATGATCTAGGGACTACGCGGTCAACTCGTACAGAGTTCTATAGAATTTTTTGTCAAAAGATAGAGTGTACAGTGGAATACCATTCACTTTGCACACAAGGCTAGATAGATCGAAAAATTTAAATCATGGGGGGGATTCAGTCCAGGATCCAATCGCACTGCCACTCCTTACAAAGGCCAAAGCCAATTTTGATGGGATTTCTCCATTGATAAATAATAAATCGCTATAGCTACGAGACCCAATGGCAATGTGACGTTGATTGGTGATCGTATGGGGGACAAGAAGTTTAATGTTGTTGCCATTGGCTCTTAGCTTTTCCACTGGCAATGCAACAGAGCTCATAACCTTTTGTTTTCGGACGTGGAGAATTGCCGATGTGATAATGACATTTGCATCGGGTGTTGCAGGAAGTGTTTTTCTCAAAATAAAATTTGATGGGGCAAGTTGCAACTTTATGTCAATCTTGGCATTGGGGAGTAACCATTGAGATATATTGAATATCTCATGATTTAATTTTCCAACCCGATGATACTCTTGGGTCACTGCAGGAGTCAACTCACCGTCGGTATCAACACCTGGTCGATATTCATAGCCCAATGACTATACTCTCAACTCCTTGTATGCCCTTGGTGTCATCATCATAAATTGTAAATAACTTGCATATTTGGATAAATTATTACTAGTGCTAACCAAAGTACCATTAATAAATACATTAATTTGTTTGAATAGGTTGTGTAGAATACAGTTCTCTTAGGAGAGACCATCGCCAGCATTTGGAGTTTTATTATCTGACTTTTTCTTCACCGCAACATTTAAATCAATAAATGTTGATGACAAATCAATGAAATAGTCTTCATTGGAAAATATTTGAAAGTGTATATTTTCTAAGAGGGGTTGTCAGGGGTGAAATTGTTCATAGTAGCCTTACTTGACACTGAAATCAATATTTTCAGCATTGAATAGATTCAATGACGACCTGATTGACGGATATGATTCCTTGTGGGGGAGATAATTCATCTTAAGAGAAGAGATCCTCCTTTTATCTAACAATTTTTTTCTTCGTCTTCTTCTTCTCCTGCTTATTCGTCTTCCTTGTTTTATTCCTCAAAGTCCTTGGTGATGTCCTTTGCTTCCCGCCTGGGTGGAGACTGATGAGTGAATGACGCGCTCGTATCATTTTAAATCCTTCCCTATTTTGCCGAGATTTTAATTGCTCACCAACGGCTCTTGCTGAAGATCTAATATTTTCCTAAACATTCTCCTTGAAATTCTTGCCCGACTCCCACTACTGTAGTGTGGAGGCACCAAAATTTGATGCAGCAGGCACAAGATATTTTCTGGCAAGGGGTAGTGCAGAACGAAATAGCCTAGCAAACCAGCTACCAAGACCATAGCCAGACATTGTAGTACGCACCTTGTAGTATCCAATCTATTGCCTATTTGACGTGGACTCAAAGCACCAACATATCAATTGATATCGGGACGGAAAAATGGAATTCTTCTATTGTTCATTCTAGGTGATTGTGCTATCACCAACAATGGGTCGAAAATGATATGTAATCCCTGCTAAGCCTTTTGTTATTGCTAGAGGATCCCCCAATTCACTTCTTAGTGTTAACTGACAGAGTTCCAAATATGAAGTGTTTACAGGAACATACTGAATATGCTTTATATTATAGTTATGAACAAGTTCATGAGATGTTTTTCGTTCAAGAACACGCAGGAGGGGGACATTTGAATTACCGACTCTCGATGTTTCCACAAAGGATGCATAGAAAAATATGCAAGAGTACTAAGCAAAACCAGGTGGATAATCAACAAAAATTACTTGATCTTTCCCGTAAACGGTGCCAGAATTCCACCCATTGATCATATTTTGATTAAAGCCAAGAACTTCTCTCAGATTATCATTTAGAATAATTATTTCAGTGTCAACAGGTGAGGTAATGTAAATTCTATCGTTTTCCAATGAATAATTCATATGGAATTTACAATTCCTACGATATGAGATTTTTCTATTCATTATACGACACAAATCTGTCATATTATCGTATTCAATATATTTCAATTTGGCATGTGGATATTCGCTAGATTTAAGTGCTTCAACCCATTCATAGTCGACAAAGAGTGTCCAATCGACTGGTATAACTTTTATATCATACACACGATCCTTTCTCAGGATGTCATAGGTATTTTTTAGAATACAGTCGACAAGAGCCACTTCATACGCACCGCCAAATTTGTTGGCGGGGGAGAGTTTTGTCCAAAAATCACTTGTCGTATTCAATTCGTTGTAGAGAGGATCGGAAACATTGGACATAAAAGTTACATAGAAATCATTGGGCATTGTCAATATCTTCAACACCGATCCAAGAATCAAAATCAGAGTTGTATCCTAGCCACCGAACAAGTAACTGTTTCCTACCCCTGCGAGTACGAGTCTTTAATATCTTTTCAATCTGATAGATTTCACTATTATTGTTAACTTTTTGTAGTTCATAGTCATAAAAACCGCCGAGAATCTCTTCATCTTTGGTATCGCGCAAACGATAAGTTATGGGTTTAGTGTCTATGGTTTTTGCCACTTTAAAAATTTCTGTGGAACAAAAGTAATTGCCCTTTTTCAAAAACACTGGTTGTTCTATTAATTCGAACAGTATCACCAACATTGAATTTATTTTTCTTCTTGAGAACCAATTCATTGGAATATTGTTTAAGAAAGGTGTCAATTGTATCATGACCTGAATGATGAACTTCCGTTTGCGTAGAGTTGGATAGTAATCGAAGAGGTCGTTGATTATAAATCAATATGATTTTATCTAAATCATGAATAAAAGCCGTTGATTCTTCAATGTACAATATCTTGAAATTAAAAGTCAAATAGTTATTGTCAATCGTTCGTCCAATACAGCCTTTATAGTACTATGACTATGATAGAGCAGTGTACTATATTTCTCTAGTACTTTTGCAACATGAGGATTAACAAATTCACTACCGCGATCCGTTTGAATTTTTTTATACGAATTCTGTTCGAGAATAATTTTAATGGCATGAGTAACTTCAACGCCTCTCTTTGGTCGCAACGGAATTGCATATGCATAACGATTATAAACAATGATGGCAAGTAGAATGTACTTGTACGGTGTATTGTGACGTCGTTGAATCTCATCTACAGTTAGGAGATCTGCTTGCATTATATGAAATGGGTAAAAGGCTTTTAGTTTTTCGATATTGATTAGCACGAAGTCTATGATTTCTATGCAGAGTGTAACTTGATTCATTTTGTAGATAGTCTTGTACACTTTTAGTGTGAACACCAGTGACCTTGGAAAGAGTGGTGGGGGACCTTAAACTCCCCGCCTCACCAATATTTTCATAAAAACCTTTCAGAACTTCAACCATTTTGAACGTAAACACGTTGTGTAACGTCCGCTATTGAAAATTGAAAATTTTCAAAAACACATTGAAAATTGTTTGTGATATAGAAAAAAAAAGAATTAAAAAACACCCAATTACCCAAAACACCCTCCCACCCAATTTATACTTTTTTTTCTATATCACAAAAAATTTTCAATGTGTGTGCAAGGCAGATCAATTTCCACTATTTAATGCCCCCGGCCCGGGCCCGCCACAGCTGGCCCCCCGCTTCCCAGGCCAGTGATGGGTCCCGTGGTGCTTCCCAGCCCGCCGCAGTGGGCCTCGCGGCCGCCGCAGTGGCCGCCCCCGGGGGGAGGGGGGGATCCCATACCAAATGCATGTTAAATAAAAGTCAATATTCTATTGTCAAGTGACTTTATTCTAGATAAATGTTGTCAATGTGTTTCATGGATGAGAGAGTAAATTCAAAAAAAGTGTATTTATTTAAGTTTTGCCATTCTCTCTAGTGAAACCTATGTACAATGTCCTGTATTTTTTATTAGTAAATAAATTAAAAAAGTGTATTGTTTTCATGTTTAATGTGCTTTTCATGTTCAATGTAATATCTTTCTTTTAAGTATTGTTACTATTTTATGCATATAATAAAAGAAAATATGATTCTTTATTTGTCTTCTTCTTCTTCTTGGCATTCTTGAACGGGGTAGTAATAGGGAAATTATTTAGTCATTAGACACCTATAGTCTACAGTTAGTTGTCTAGGTGAACTGTTGAAGGGAACTTGTATCAATTTAAAACAGCATTCAGATCGTTTCTGTGAGGGCCGTCAATGTCAGGCAAAACAACACTCTTAACTAAAATAATTAAAAATTGCGATAAAATGTTTGTGGAAAAGACGAAAAAAATATACTATTGTTACAGTATTTGGCAGGAGTCATGCGATAAAATGAAAGCAATTGCCACGACGGGGTTGGTGCAGATACAATTCATACAGGGACTTGATGTTTTCAGCATTATTGAACCAAACTCTTGGCTGATCATTGACGATCTGGCTGAATCTATAGAACAATGGTCCCAGGAAATACTACAACTGTTCACTGTTCGCTCTAATCATGAACAGATTTCCGTTACTCTGGTTCTACACAATCTCTTTCATCAGAGCAAATGTATGCGAACACTTGCATTGAACTGCATCTACTATATCATCTACAGAGTTGTTGGTGATTCTAGCTCGCTAATAACTCTCAATAAACAAATCTATCCAGGTGCCCCCAAATTTCTGCTCTCAGCATACAATCAGGCAACTAATAAACCCTACGGCTACATCCTATTGGATCTTAATCAAAGTACACCTTAGGATCTGCGTGTAGTCACAGATATTTTCGACAATGAGATTACTATATATCTCCCCGTGAACACTAAAAAGACCTATTAGTTACTATCATGACACTGAAGAAACTACAGGAAAATAGACATCTGTTTTCAGTTCTAAGCACTTCAAAACCCTCGCTTAGAAAAGCCATACTCAAACATGGTATTGGCAATGATTTCATTAATCTAATATCTGAACTTTGTTTAAATTTGATCGAGGGTAATGTTCAACTGCCAGAAGTAGTTAAGCAACAGGCAAAGCAACATCGTTCCATTGTACGTACATTGGCCTCTAAAAAGAAAGGAAAGAATTTTAAAAAGAAAAGACTTCTTCAGACAGGCGGTAGCTTTTTCACACTTTTACTGCCAATAATTGCAGGACTTGTAAACAGTTTTCTCTAGAGAGAGCGAATGGCAAAACCCTATAAATTGACTCCAATAGAACTCGCTCTCTCACCCGCGGAACACTTTGAGAACAATCTGAGTAAATTCCTTGATAAAAATAATATTGAAGATGATAAAAAAACTGCTCTTACTTTAAGATGTGCCTCGCCGAGTGGAAAAACGTAATCCCTATTGTGTGAAGGTCCTTGCTGCTGCTATTGATCACAAAAAAGAATCAACTCCTTAATATTCTGCTGCTACTGCAACACAATTAAATAAGTAGTAATTGAATTCATTTGTATTGAAAATTGGAAATCTAATGCCCCGCTCATATCGTGAACAAAGTAAACGACTCCTAACCTATCTCATGGAAAGTGGTCAAGATCATATTCAAGTTGAGAGCAATGGGAAAGGTATTATAATTCAGGGCAAGAGCCAGAATCTACTTGATTTAATCTATGATATTGTTACAAATCGTAAAGGACTATTATCATTTGACGCTCATCTATACAACTTTCTAAATACATTAAACTTCCCCAAAAGTCTTTTTAGCAATAGACAAATTCTAAAAAAATTAAATTAACATGCATCAACATCATCATCATCGACATCAATAAAACATGAAAATGAAGAGGACGAAGAACAAGATGGTAAATCAATCTCGGGAAATACTAGCACACCTAGCGGAAACTTGACATTGGTGGTGAATGAAAAGTAAACACGTATCATGTCTCCTTCATCACCCAGTGTACAAAAGGCTAGCAGACGTTACTCAACCTGTTTACGTTCAAAATTTTTGAAGTTCTGAAAGGTGCTTATGAAAATATTGGTGCGGCGGGGAGTTTAAGTTCCCCCACCACTCTTTCCAAAGTCACTGGTGTTCACACTAAAAGTGTACAATACTATCTACAAAATGAAGAAAGTTAGAATCTGCATGGAAATCATAGAATTTATTCTAATCGATATAGAAAAATAAGGCCTTTCACCCTTTGTGTATAATTTAATTAGATCTCCTGAGTCTATGTGAGATTCAATAATATCACATTACACCGTACTATTACATTTTACTTATAATCAGGGTTCATAGTCCTTGTGCATATGCAATTCCATTGCGATCAAAGAGAGGCCTTGAAGTTGCTCAGGCCATTGAAAGTATTCTCGAACAGGATTCGTATAAAAAAATTCAAACGGATCGCGGTAGTGAATTTGTTAATCCTCATGTTGCAAAAGTACTTAGAGAAATATAGTACACTGCTCTATCATAGTCATAGTCCTATAAAGGCTGCATTGGTCGAACGATTAATAAGAACTATTTAACTTTTAATTTCAAGATATTGTACATTGAAAAATCACCGGCTTTTATTCACAATTTAGATAAAATCATGTTGATTTATAATCAAGGACCTCATCGATGATTGTCCAACTCTAAACCAACGGAAGTTCATCATTCTGATCATGATACAATTGACACCTTTCTTAAACAATATTCCAATGAATAGGTTGGCAAGAAGAAAAATAAATTCAATGTTGGTGATATTGTTCGAATTAATAGAACAACTAATGTTTTTGAAAAGGGGAATTACTTGTGGCCCACAGAACTTTTTAAAGTGGCAAAAATCCTAGACACTAAACCCATAACTTATCGTTTGCGTGATACCAAAGATGAAGAGATTCTCGGCGGCTTTTATGACTATGAACTACAAAAGGTTAAAAATAATAGTGAAATCTATCAAATTGAAAAGATATTAAAGACTCGTACTCGCGGGGGTAGGAAACAGTTACTTGTTCGGTGGCTAGAATACAACTCTGATTTTGATTCTTGGATCGGTGTTGAAGATATTGACAATGCCCAATGATTTCTATGTAACTTTTATGTCCAATGTTTCCGATCCTCTCTACAATGACTTGAATAGGACAAGTGATTTTTGGACAAAACTGTCCCCCGCCATCAAATTTGACGGTGCGTAAGAAGTGGCTCTTGTCGACTGTATACTCAAAAATACCCATGACATCCTGAGAAAGGCTCTTCCATATGTAATGAAAGTTATACCATTTGATCAGCCACTCTTTGTCAACTATGAATGAGTTGAAGCACATAAATTTAGCGAATATCCATATGCCGAATTGAAGTATAATGAATATGATGATATGACTGATTTGTGTCGTACAATCAATATAAAAATCTCATATCGTAGTAATGGTACATTCCATTTTAATTATTCATTGGAACACAATAGGATTTACATTACCTCACCTGTTGACACTGAAATAATTATTCTCAATGATAATCTGAGAGACGTTCTTGCCTTTAAACAGAATATGATCAATGGGAAAAATGCTGGTACCGTTTACGGGATGGATCAAGTTATTTTTGCTGATTATCCACCTGGTTTCGCCTCAGACTCTTGTATCTTTCTCTATGCATCCTTTTGGGAAACGTCGAGAGTTGGTAAATCAAATGTCCCCCTCCTACGTGTTCTTGAACGAAAAACAACTCATGAATTTGTTCATCACTATAATATAAAGCACCTTCAGTATGTTCCTGTAAACACTTCATATTTGGAACTCTGTCAGTTAACACTAAGAAGTGAATTGGGCGATCCTCTAGCAATAACAAAAGGCTTAGCAGTGATTACATGTCATTTTCGACCCATTGTCGGCGATAGAACAATCACCTAATTTAAAAAATAGGAGAATTCCATTTCTCTTTTCCTATATTGATTGCTATGTCGGTGCTTTGAGTCCTAGTCGAATAGGCAATTGATTGGAATATTACATGGGTTTTACTACAGCGTCTAGCTGTGGTCTTGATAGCTGGTTTTCTTGGCTATTTCGTTCAGCACTACCGCTTGCCAAAAAATATATTGTGCCAGTTGCATCAAATTTTGGTGCCTCCACACTACAGGACTGGAAGTCGGGCAAGAATTTCAAAGAGAGTGTTAAGGAAAATATTAGATCTTCAGCAAGAGCCGTTGGTGAGCAATTAAAATCTCGGTAACATGGGGAGGGCTTGAAAATGATGCATGCGCGTCATTTACTCATCAGTCTCCACCCAGGAAGGACGCGAAGGACACCAACAAGGACTTTGAGGAATAAAACAAGGAAGACCAATAAGCAGAATAAGAAGAAGAAAAAAAAGATTGTTAGATAAGAGAAGGATTACTTCTCTTAAGATGACTTCTCTTCCACACAAGGAATTATAACCATAAATCAGTTCCTCATTGAATCTATTCAATTCTGAAAATGATGATGTCAGTGCCTAGTATGGCAAATATGAACAATATCACCCTGAACGACCCCCTCGGGAAATATACATTTTCAAATATTTTCCAATGAAGACTATTTCATGAATTTGTCATCAACATTTATTGATTTAAATGTTGCGGTGAAGAAAAAGTCAGATAATAAAACTCCAAATGCTGGCGATGGTTTCTCCTACGAAAAATGTATTCTACACTATCTATTCAAACAAATTAATGTATTTATTAATGGAACATTGGTGAGCACTAGCAATAATCTATCAAACTATGCAAGCTATATACAATTTATGATGATGACACCAAAGACATACAAGGAGTTGAGAGGACAATCATTGGGCAATGAATATCGACCAGTTGTTGATACTGACGGTGAGTTGACTACTTCAGTGACCCAAGAGTATCATCTGGTTGTAAAATTAAATCATGAGATATTCAATATATCCCAATGGTTACCCCCCAATTTCAAGATTTACATAAAGTTGCAAATGGCCCCATCAAATTTCATTTTGAGAAAAACACTTCCTGCAGCACCCGATGCAAATGTCATTATCACATTGACAATTCTCCACGTCCAAAAACAACAGGTTATGAGCTCTGCATTGGCAGTGGAAAAGCTAAGAGCCAATGGCAACAACATTAAACTTCTTGTCCCCCATACGATCACCAATCAACGTCACATTGCCATTGGCTCTCGTAGCTATAGCGATTCATCATTTATCAATGGAGAAATCCCATCAAAATTGGCTTTGGCCTTTGTAAAGAGTGGCAGTGCCGTTGGATCTTGGACTGAATCCCCCCATGATTTTAATTTTTTCGGTCTATCTAGCCTTGTGTGCAAAGTGAATGGTATTCCACTGTACACTCTATCTTTTGACAAAAATCCTATAGAACTCTGTACGAGTTGACCATGCAATCCCTAGATCATGACTTTCAACTATTTGAAAATGGAATAACCGATTCAATGTTTTCAAAAAATCATGGGGTAATTGTTTTGGACTTGTTGGGGACTCAGAGTATGAGCATA
This sequence comes from Artemia sp. Qi Xiang Cuo, assembly GCF_049724085.1. Classification (NCBI taxonomy): domain Eukaryota; kingdom Metazoa; phylum Arthropoda; class Branchiopoda; order Anostraca; family Artemiidae; genus Artemia; species Artemia sp. Qi Xiang Cuo. Next base: position 72,948,832 of record NC_142795.1, on the reverse strand, counting down.
GTACGAACAGGGAATGTACGTTTAGAGTGTACATTTGCCGATGCTTTGACTGAGAGTATCACGCTAACATCACTGAGTCAATTTGAAACCTATGGGGAGATCACACCCGACGTCAGTGTTTTACTAGACCTAGCACCTTGAACACAAACCGAATAATCAAGTTATTTAGTATGGATCCATACGTGTCCCAGTACAAGTCCTATAGTATACCTTAAGACTTTACTGAAAGAATTCCAAGTGTTAACAAGACCTTCATCATTGTTAATATCAGTCCATCGAATTCGAAGACCGGCCATTGGCTATGTAGCTTTCAAATAGCGAAGAATATTCAATTTTTTGATCCTCTTGGCCTATCGTATAAATTCTACGCGCCATACAGCAGCAACTTTATTGAGAGCAATGGAAAAACTATTATTCAAAACCAACGAAGTGTACAGGATTTAACGACTAAGATATGTGGCTTTCACGCACTACTCTTTTTCATGTTCAGATGCCGTGGCTATACCTACAAGCAGTTTCTCAACATTTACGTTGACTTTCCTCGATTGAACGACTTTCTAGTGGAAAATATACTTACAAGCGTGTTTAATATTGATTTTAGTGCCCTACGAATAAAACGTTCTAAAATTGTATTTGAAATTGTTTATTAATAAAAACTTATATACATGATAAAACGACTTTTCTACTCTTTAGATTTCATCTTCTACTCGGTATAGGTATTTGTCGACAACAAGTAGTGTAGGTAGAGTATCTGAATTCACAGTGTAATGATCCTGACGTACTGCAATGTCAGGGTCACATTCTCTACAGTAGAATGTGACTTCACTCTTGTCATATCTCTTTGTATAGTCAATGATACTATTATCATTCATTCAATAGAATTCACAGGTTTCAATTTGCTTATTTGAAGGAATATCACAAAGAGTGTCCTCAAGTGTCGATTCACACTCCGTCACAAGCAAATAAAAATCAGTGGACTTATAATCATAACACCCATTTTCTTCACAACGATGACTTAAAAACCAAATTATTTTGTTGTTCCAACAGTTGAATCGTTGACCCGGCTCCTCCTCCCAGAACAATCTAAAGCCACGACGATGCCAATCTCGTAGCAGTAAACTAAAATCACGCTTAGTTCTCTTTCCAATCATACCGGGATATGTATTCTCCCACTGATTATATTTATCACAATGGCAATTGGAGCATAGGTTGCCTCTAGGATGAGAGTGACATACCTCTTCAAGACAGGAATTACAACCTTTAGTTTGTACAGCAAATCCTTTATGCAATTTACATGGGGTATATAATCTCCGCTTTTCATCTTACTCATCAATCATTCTGCAATTCTGACATGATGATCAGCTGCTCAGTGTGTACATAAACAGGAGACATGTATTGAACATTTTTCCATATGTTGACACTCTCACTGCCACAATGAAACTGAGCTAGCAACAGCAAAAATTGTCTGAGATAGAGAGAGAGAAGTAAATCATCCTTGAGCACCATCTTTCTCATGAAAAAAAGTCCTAAATTTCTAAACTTATGTTTAGAAGCATATCCATAATATTATTTTGCCATGTCGTGATCAATATATCAATAAATTGTGTAAATGCATTTGAATCAGGGCGTAGAAGCTTCTTATAATAGTATTATCATTGAGAATCATTTTCCATTATATCCACAAGGATTACCCGAGAAAATATCTTCCTTTGAATAGACAGCTCTAGAAAATGGTCATATACAATAAAATGTTTTTCCAAAAACACTAGATTCCCCAAGATTTACTTCTTTTCAAATCGATCCATTTTTTAGTCTGAACACTCTCACAGCCAATTTCAGACTAACCAGAATTTTTTCTACTCTATAAAACATTCGCAAGTCTACTTTAGAAAGAAAAATAGCTTTGATTTAGAAACAATATTATTGAACATAATTACAATAATAGTATTCACTGATGTATTTTGTTCTCATCAATATATTTCGATAGGGCATCTAATGCTGACCGAAGTTTATTTATATGGAGAACATTCACTTTTCCAGCAAAACATAGTTGCTCCTCCTGCTTAAACTTGCTTAATGATATCACGTATCTAGCATACATACTGTCCTATTCAAGGCATAGTCTACAGCCAGCGGTTATTTCCACAGCCACATTGGGTACTCGTATATCGTTGCTGATGCTGCCGGCTCCATCATTAATCTCCAATAATGTAAATGCACCACTCATTTTTTCTCTACTAATATCCTCTCAAATAAACTATTCTCTCTGAATTCAATTCTCTTACTAATATGAATTGTAGAGAAAACCATTCCTTTGATTCAAATCCCAACAACACATCAAGTTATCGTATATTGAACAACCTCTAATTTCTATGATTGGCTTATAAAAAAATGTCTACGTCTAACGATACATTCATTGTGCAATTGACAACAATAACAAAAAACCTTGACAGCTTTTCAAAATGCTCACGTGTAAATACATTGTCAAAGACATGGGTTTTTCTTGCGCAATTCCAATGTACCGTTCATATTGTATACACTATTATGTGTATGTATACCGTTTGCATGTACTGGTCGCGGCTTTATATAACTTACTACTGTCATCAAGGCCTGAGCTGTTGACCTTAGCGAGCGGAGGAAATTAAGACTAATCCTGTATGCTATAATATTATATGCATGCAGGAGGGGCTGCTAAAAGTCCCCCATCAGGATGACATGCTGGAGCCACGTGGAAACAGAAGAATCAGGGCCAATAAACGTGTT